>NW_019211460.1:7658026-7884127 GCF_002443255.2 Varroa destructor | reverse complement strand
TATATATATATATATTTATATTAAAAAGGTGAACAACGGAATCGAACATCTTTGAAGAAATGTTTAGGCTGATTTAGCGGTTAACGCCTGCTAGCCACCTGCTTGCCCAACTTCAGAGTGTCGCAAACCAAGTGCAAGGTTATCTCGGATGCCAAGAAGCGCACGTTGTCGGCTACCATGATGTCCACCAATTTTAGGTTTACACACCTTTTCGACATTAACTTTGTTGTTCTTAAAAAAAACTTTGATATTGCTGTTATTTTTACAAGACGAGGTGATTGTAGCATGGTTAGTGTATCTGCCATCAAGAGGCGATCTTCGCATGCGTAAAACTAGGAGGTGTGGGTCGTTGCCCATAGAGAGAGTGCCCTTTGATTGTTGAGTCGAGCGTTGACTGTTCCCCGCTCTTGCACGCGATAGTTGCTGGTTACTTACGAAGCTACTGACGTCACGCGAACGCACTTTGACGTTCGGAAGAGAGACAGTTCGGGACAAAGAAGAGTTCCAGGTGGACGAAAAGCGAGAGTTGGCCGAATAGAAAGGACTAAAAGGCAATGCTGACTGGGTTTTGTGCGTTTTGATGCTACCAGTAAATATCGCAGTTGAGAGCGTATCGAGAATGTAATTAACCGTACTCTTTTCACAGCTAATGTAGAAATGTGAAAAATTAGACTTTTTCTTCCACAGGAGAGTACAGAGGATTGGTAAGAGGAGGTATTTCAGAATGGGTATAACAATGCCTACATACAATTGTTGTTTGTTGTTAGTGTACCGTTGTGTGCATGTCGTATACACACGGATCGAATGTATACGAACCATAAATCCAAGTTATCCATGCTAACCATTGATAAAAATTCTATGAATATATCCGATCATGAATTCATGTGTAGTGTGCTTGTTACAAGCACTGACATGCCTGGGGATATTACTTGGCTATGGCACATTTTGTAGTTCTAATATCAAATAATATATATTTCCATCAACGTTTAATAGATTTTTTTGTCTTGAAACTAGTGACTCTATTATGATTATCACTGCTATATGCGTAGTAGAAATGTACGAATTTTCTGCGACAGCTTACCCGGCAAATGGCGCAATACTGTCGCTTAGTAACTTGCATTCTCAGTAGGACTATGCTTTAGGTGTAACCTCGATCATTACATAACTTGTTAATCGCCGTTCGAGACCAAAAAGAAATTTCAACTTTTTATCTTTTCACCAATCGAGAACGTACCCTTAAGTCATTAAATGATCTACTTGTAATGGTACTTTGTTTTATACTGGTCAAACAAAATACAGTAGTACACTTTGATGTTCGAACATTAGGTTTTAACGCAATAAATACTGCGCTGCTTTGATTGATGTTGTTGCAGCTGAATCTCATTCATTACGACCTCAATAAGCTATCGCCTCTCCTAGATACAGATGTGTATGTGTATGGAACGTATAAGATTGGTTTAATCTCTATATTCCGGACTTCGAATGTCTTTCTCGAAGATGATCGCACAGTGGGTTATCGAGACGTGGTGCTGCATATGTCCTATATTTGATAACATTGTGGGTATAATCATATTTGATATGAATACCTTCGCAGTTGAACGTTTGCGCTGTATTGATGCTCAGTAGCGAACGCCCGCTGGGCAGCAAACGGGACGATGCTTTTTATGAAGGTAAAATACATCTATGCTACAGCGGTAGCCGATGGTACCGTTAGGGTTGCAGATCCACCGTGAGATAGCACCAATCTACTGTCTATATCTATTTATTATTAAGATATACGAATATATATATATACGATTAATAATATACGAAATGATGCTCAGTAACTGTTATGACGACGAACGCGTTAATGCGCCTATAAGAGGTATCCTGAAAGTTGGAGACAAAGCAGTGCGCAACATTTTCATTGTTAGATACCAGGTACATCGATTTCTTTTTTACACAATGACGCGATATGAATAGGGACGTTCCTGCATTGTCACGCATGTCTGAAGTCCTGGCTGAGTGAAAGAAGAGAAAAGTCTTTGTTAACTGTTATCTATTTACTTGTTCGGTAACATAGTAACTGACTACCATTATGCTATATGTGTAACACTACCTCGACGACTACGATCATGCTGCGAAACAGCTGATCAGCATCAAAACAGGCAATGGACCATCTCAAATATTGACTGACGAAAAGAAAAATGTCATTGAAACAACTGAAATGTTGATCTACGTCCGTCGGTTCATGGCGGATGGGTATAATTTTTTGTTGGCTTAGTAGAGAGAAGGTGAGCTGAAGTGAGACCGCGGGCTTATGCTCAACATGCGCGAGAACGCGTTTCGTTTACAGATCACACCTCTCCTTACGGTATAGCCAAGACATGTTGTACTTCGAATGTAGCGAATTTGAACTGGCCGCTCTTAAGTGGATTAGCGACCTTTTGGAGGTGAGAAGGACCACTATTACGCCTTTTCGTTTAGCGGCGCGTTCAGGATTTAGCCGACAATCTGGCATCGGATTTCACCGCCGCAATCACATGTGCGTTTGTCACCTTCGAATTTGTGCTCATTTAAACGCGACTGACGCTTTTTTGAAAACGCTCGTTGTGTTATGTGGCCCGGTATTTCCAGACAGGGAATAGTATCCGCGCAAGAATAGTAGCTACCCCCCCCCCCCCCCGCGCGGACCCCTCGCGTCAGTCTACCATTACCGCCATTTAAAGAATGCTACCTTTATTGTTCTCTGTGTGCGATATATGGGATAAGCGAATAACCTGCTATAATAATAATAAGATGCTTGCCACCGTTAAAACGAACTCGCTCAAGTGCACGCGAAGTAGGCCGTTCTCACGCTTGTAATATTATGGATCCGTGGTATTTTATGAATATCAAATTTGTTCCTGAACAAATCTTGCTTGCTAACTTCGCTTGCTTAAAGGATCTTTACTAACAACAGAAACTGGCTATCCTATACGCTGGTGTTTTTATTGTACTAATATAACGATTTCAGGTAATAAATCCTGTAGTCTCAGGGTAATGTATCCGCCGTAAACATCGTAGATACGTTGTGCTTGCATGGTAGAAGGGTAACATTCTACAATAACGCTATCAACGATCTAGTTCTGATATTGCCTTTTTTTTTTTAATGCAACGCATTGATTTCGCTCAGCTATGGCGGATGTAAGCTGTGCTTTTCTAGCTATTTCTTCATAGAATAAGTGCATTCATGCATATCTCTAAGCCCCTTGACGATTGCGTCCGTGCCAGCGACAAATATTATAAATATAGAAAAGATATCATTTTGCACAATCATCCCTCAAATACGCTGATCTCGCTCTGTGCTGTTATCGACAGATAATAAACCACCCCGGTAGTTGCGATCGTTGAACTCTGTCCGTTTGCCCCTCCGGTGTAGCCATTTCCATTACCAATATACATACCATACTGGATTTGTACTCGTTGAAGGCAATCCGCAATCGTAGAAACATTTAGGGGCTAGCTTTTTGTAATTCCGCATCACATTGTTAAATCGATACTGAGACTAATTCCGAAATCAGGTTTTCTCGTTCGATTCTTATCTGCGTCGATAGAGTGCAACTGTCCCCTGTTTAGGACATTAATCCGAAAGTACTTCCTGAGAAGTTGTTCGTTACTTTTTCGCTAGTATTTGTTGCTGTATCTGTATCCGGAGTAATTCTCTTTTTTCCCTCCAATTCGTTAGGAAAAACTAAGGTTTGGCTGCCACGCGTAGGAGACGTGCGATGATATAACAATGATAATTGTAAAGGAGGCACGATCTAGAGACTTCGATTTTTTTTTAACTAAGAGTCACAGATCATGGTTGTTGATATCTAATTAACACTAGCTACTCCTATGGGTGCCTTTACTGGTAAATTACTTTTTGGGACGTTTCTCTGCTTCCATTTTTCGCACGAATTCGTGTGTGTCAGTTTTATCGTCAACACTTCATTACATACTTGATTCAGATGATAGCACTTTTCGTTGGCAAGTTCTTACGGCAGTGTGAGGTAGCTGCAACAGGATTGGCTCTATGCTAATCACTGTTGATTTATCGATGTTTACCGCCGCGAAACTGTCTGTATGGCCTTCACATCTGTATGGAAGTTAACATTGAGAAGTAAACGCTGCTGTTACTGTTGAAGTTGTCGTTATTCTTCGTCTTGGCCGCGTGCGGAAGTTGAACGATTTCTCGGTCTGTCTGAGCGGTTGCTTCGGTGGTCCAGATTCAGGACCGAGCAAGGCAAATGTCCCTTTGCTCGTTCGCTTCTTCTATCCAACAACAACAACAACGACAAGTACCCAATGCCATCACCACTACTAATACAGCTGTTAAAATCTGCTATACGGCAGCGTTTTTCGTACGCTAGCCTATCCAGCATCGTTCGTTGTTACTTTGTCCCTTGCCAGCAAGACAACGAAGGACACAGGCGTCCTGTTGGCCGCGTCTGGTCCACTACCAATCGCTGAACAGCAGTAGTGATTGTCAATGCAAACGGCCATAATCGTTTCGTCGTTACTTTTGTACCTTGGCTGGTCCGTAGGGTCGCCGCGTCGTATCCTACTGCTAATTAATCGACTGCTGAATTACACCCAAAGCGCGCGAATTCGCGACGATTGTTGTGCGTTGGCAGCGCGGGAACAGTCTGTCTTTGTACGTGCGCATAGTTTATGTAGAAGCCAACTAGAAGCCTGGCTGTCTGCTCGTGTCTGTGTGAGGTGCAAAGAAGCACCTCGTCCACTGTTGCCATCCTGGATATCAAGAGCACCGCTCCTACGGTACGCAACAACAACATGAATGAAACAGGTTTTACTCACGGCGGCAGCAGCAGCAGCAGCATTAGCAAAAGTAATAGTAACCAAGCTAGTGCGACAGTAGCTCGTTACGGCGTTGACCACCGACGGCGGCCAGCTAGAGGACCAACGGGCGCGTCAATGCTCTCGTATAGTATTTTATCTATTCTTATCCTTTCTCTCTCTCTCTCTCTCTTTCTCACGTGTTTACGTATAATGTCTGTGTGTACGCATTATATACGCATACTGTAGGCAGACTCAATCCCATTCTAACCCTGGTAGATTATACTGCGTTCAACAGTGGTACAGCCGTCACCATCTGTTCGTCTGGAGGCAAGATCTTGTTGGTAACAGTTCTGGTGTTACCGCAGCGGACGTCTCTCACTTGCAGGCTTGTGTAGCTGAGAAAAGATATTGCAGTACAGCACACGACAAGACTGTCTGTCGGGCCGCCGCGATCGGCAAAGAACGTGGCTCTGCGCTGAATCGTGTCAACGTGAGAGTGAGCCGTCCACTTTGTCTATTGATTTGGTGTTTCTGCTACTCTGCTCGCTCAGTTCATTGGTTTAATAGTCGGTCGAACAACAACGTCGATAGCAGCAGCGTCGACAAAGGCGGCGGAATAGCCGCGACCGCTATTCGTATACTGGATTCTAATACAGTTCGCATGTCCATCACCCAACGACTCGTGCGGTCAGTCCAACGCCACTCGCTTTCTAGGCCCGTCGACCGAAGACAGGACGCCGATTATCAGACACACAGTTACAACTTAATACGATACAAAACTATACACTAGGCAACATTCATTTTCATATGTGGATAGGACACTTCGTGTAAATGGCACGCGATGCACGCAAAAGAACGGCGCGCAGTTACTGCGACAACATAACCATAACGCCTACATCTGCATCGCACCGAGCCGGCTGTCCAAAGGCCCTTTCGAATTGACGGCGTACAACCAACAGATTGTAAATGAACTAAAATAGTATCGCTGCGTTTTGTAGAATCTGTATACAGACAACACTCGTATTGAAGGATTGGACGCTGTGATAATTATTGGCCTAATATTTGATTGACTGTGTGTGTGTTTGCTTTCGGTAAGGAGCAGCTGGGTCCGTTGGGTTTAATGTGCATACGCAGATTTGTTCTTGCTCAGCCTGAGACTTGACTTAGACGATTATCCGTACGGATAATATACCATTGTGAAATACAATAACAAGTGCCGTAACCGTACGAAAGTGTACACAATGATGCCAATGTTCATTGTTGGATCTCGACTGTAGCAGTAGTAATAATCGAAACAAAGATCACCATGCCCTATTATGCAGCGGTTCATGTTGTCGTTTCAGAGAAACGATATTCTACTACGGCATAATCACAAAAGAATTATCGTATAATTCTTTCTATAATAGTTTCGCATATACAGTACAACCTGCAGTTTAGCTTGCATTCTCGGATTCTGTGAATAAGAAATAAAGACAGTAGTCTTCAGAAAGCCAGAGAGAAACTGAATATTGCTCTGAAAGTATTGATATTATGGACTGCCAGCGGTTTTCCCTGTTGCTGTGTTGTCTGTGACAGTCTGCGGTGTCTGTGACTAACTGGTGCGGCAAATTCTATTTTTCTAGTCATTGGATTACGTCATTGACATATAGTGACGGCTAGCGAACAGAACGAAAGCAATAGCTTATTGTGAGCTGGTCTCAAATCTTCTCGTTATTGAACTAAAGGGGGTTTAATGCTTTGCCGAAAGTGTTTGTGTTTTTGCACCGCGAGATGTCTTTGCGTGCCTAACAATGTACGCCGAATAACCGTCGCATATCGGCTGGCACACAGGTAATGATTTACAGCACACAGCGGCCATATTGACGAACATGATAATTTTAAAATGTTGTAGATAGAAAGCCAATATATTCTAGTATATATAGTGTTTGCGAAATTGAGCCTGTAATCTGAGTGTCCATTGTATCATTTATTTAAGAAGAGTAGTCACACCAATCCGTAACCGGAAAGCGGCTTAGCAAGCATGTTCATCAACATAAAGTTGTCTGCTTTCAGGCCTTTCGTAGCATGCGCTATATTATCTTCTTACCCGATATTGAAAAAGCCTGCTAAGACTTTTCCTCTATGAAAAAATTTCCTTAACAGCGATCATTTTCGAGTACGATAGTACGTGTTTAAAACGGGAAGCGATTAATAGTTGTGTATTTAAACATACTGTGCTTGGTTTGGATAGAGTGGCTATGCAACGAATAAAATTCAATAACAGATTCCAATTACGAGACATATTTGGGATCCTTATTATCGAATTATGTTTTGGATGAACTAATTCGGGCCGGTTATGTGCTGGCCCTGATAGGTACTTAGTAAAACTACACTTCGTCAATTCAGTAACAGACTTACTAAAATCAAAGGACACTGGCTAGACGAGCACAGTATGTTCCCTCTGTCAAGTTACATGTTGATCCATATGGCATTGTCATCAGCATTTCAACAGCACCATCCTGCTTTATTCTAGGTTCAAAATGCCTGCCCCCGGAGGCCCTCAGCCCCTAATTTTCTTCAGCAGCCGAGAAAGTCTTCGCCACACCAAAAATGCTGTCTGCAGTTCCAGCGTTTCGGGACTCGAAGCTCGAAGCATTTGCTTCCAGCTTGGGTCCCACCATTGCCACTTCTGAAGGTACCGACTTTTTATCTCTGCTATTATTCAAGAATATTTAATAGCTTCAATCCTTTGTTCCTTGTTGTACACTCTGCCAGCAGCAGCATGTTCTACTTTGTAAAAATCATCACTTTGTGGAAATTGCTTAAAAACGGCACTATTGTTGCACGTGATTGTTGGTTACCGTGCTTTTACTGTTTGCTTAAGGTTCCAGTTTACGTCGTTGTCTTGCGATGTTTTAGTTTAATTGATTAACGCCAACTGAAAGACATTGATGTAGCTCATTATGTTGAGTGAAAGATGTGTTCACAGTAGCTAGACTTGTATGGTCAGGCAAAAAGCGAACAGCTATAGTGTTTACTATTTTCGTACATTTTTTATGATAGTCTGCATTGCAAATCAGTTGCATCTACATATGAAGGGATGACTATGGATTGTGGCGTTCGTTCTTTTTAGATGGAATTGCTTGTCACGTCGTGTTCTGTTTGACGCAAATATTCGCGCATCTCAAGACGTCAAAAACTGTAAGCCATGTCTTAGTGGATGCGTGTAAGGCGTTGCTCTAGGCTACTGAAAAGCAAGTGACGGCAAATAAATTATGACATGATCCTATCTTTTATTTTTCAGCGCTTGTCGATGGTCAAATCACAAACAATGACAGCCTTCAGTTTGCGGCATCATTCCTGCATGAGCCTGATTATGCAGGACACCTGCTTGACCTCATTGGGTCGGCGTGCAATTCGGGCTTTGACCATCTGCCTTTGATAGACGAAAGCGCTTTCGATCTCGTTGGGATTCCGGAGCTCGAAGATATTAAGGGTCAGTCTAATGAATGCGCAGACACTGACCTAGCGCCGCCCGCATGCCAACCATTATTCGATGAAATCCCAGCCCTCGAAGAAGTTTCCGATGAGGAGGTCAGCTGGCCCCCTTGGGCTAGTGAGTTCCCTTCGGATGCAGTTACCCCCGTAGCACCTCTGGTCAAACTCGAACAGGAAGACGACCGTCTGACCGCCTGCTCTGATCAGATTTCATCCAGTATTCAGGTGATTTCACCTAAAGTTGTATTTGAAGACGATTCCCTTCGTGTGAGTGGTTATGAGGAGGAAGTGCAAGCTTTGTCACCAAACACCAAACGCCCGTCGGCGTATGCCGAGAGTAGCGTGGGCTGTGCGTCACCAGCATCGGTGTACAGTCTGGGTTATTGTACGAGCTCAAGCAGCGGTATTGGCGGGTCTAGCCCATTTTCAAGTGGCTTCACATCCGCTGACGAGATGACGGTCCAGTCACCAATCGAGAAGAAACGCCGCACCTCACAGGTGTCAGTCTCGTCATTCTGCACATCGATCGGAGGCACTGACTCTATAGGATCGCCCGCCTCATCAACGTCCGGTACAGCATCTGATAACGACCACAGCACGGAACAAAAAATTCGTGTTACCAAAGCTGGAACTGGCGGCGGAAGGCGATCGCGGTTCTCTCCGGAAGACCGCAAAGAGCGCAAAAAGGCACAAAACCGTACCGCGGCCGAAAGGTATCGACAAAAAAGGCGTCAAGCCGAGGAGACGATCACCGAAGAGGAACAACAGCTCATGGATGCTAATGGGGAGCTGCGTACCGAGGTAACAAAACTTGAGGCTGAAGTGTCCTGTCTGAAGAGGCTCATGCGAGAGATGCTGCAGGCAAAAGGCATTGAGATTCCTGTACCTCTATCTACGAAAAAGTCAAAGACATCTGCATAATTCGGCATTAAGCAGTACCTTGAACTACGAATCGGCTAATAGCTAAGACAAGTATATATATATATATGTATATGTACATATATATATATGTATATGTACATATATATATATATATATATATGCATATGTACATATATATATATACGTATGTCAATATTAGCTAGTAACCGCATCATGCATGCAGTTACGATCTATGGTTTAATCCATGTGACAATATAAAAAAAATACTCTATATATTTACAAATGAATGAAATAGTCGTAACGTCAAGAGAATGAATTGTTTCCATCATCACTTCACTGGCTTACCGAATACCACGTGTTGCATATAGGGATAAAACAAATTAACCACTGTGTATCTACCTGTTTATCGTCCCCTGTATATCATCCAGTCAGACGCTGTGTTTGCATTATACGCGAATTGCATTAATAACTATTGAATATCATAATTACGTGCGTTATGCTTTTATCCTCCATCACAACCGTGGTATTTCGTCAATAAATGGCGCAAGACTTACTCGCGAAATAGATCTGTTTGTATGTTTTTGTGTTGAGTCTACTATTCATGGTTTCCTTGTAAGGCTTATGCAATTTCAATTCTGAAAGCGCTCGATAAGCATGATTCTCATTTGGATTTTATTTTCCAAAAAAAATATTCCTCGCCACGGGGTTTGTATCATTTTTTTATTATTCGGATAATGCTTCAGTTTCATAGGACGAATCAGAGTATCAAATCGTACAATTTTGTACTACCTAAGCATCTTAAGTGCTATCCAATTGGACCAATTTGTCGAATTTTAAATACTCGAGCGGTTATATTCTCAAAGGTACCAATCAAACAGATACTTTTGCTCTGACCAGCTAATACCAGACAAGATCTATCTCACATGGCGAAACGCTTGTGAATTTCTGAGGTTTAAAGCGATTTCCAATGTCTAGCTGCCTAGTTGGGTTTGTTTCAAATCGTTTCATGCGCAATACATTACATTATTTCTGTATTACAGCCAGCGAAATAGTGGATAATAAGTACGAATCAAGCACTCAACTGTTTGATCGCTAAATAAACCGGTTGCTGGCTTTCAATACCCAGAGCGGCCAGCTAAGTCGTTGGTCTTGGATCGCTGTATTTTGGTCTCTGATGTTTGGATCTAGACCAAATAGGGTATATATACGAAATTGTTTGCGCTTCTGTGTAGATACGTCGGTGTATGGATAGAAACACTAATCGGATAGTGTAGGTAATTATTTTTCATAGAGCGAAAAAAATTACGATTTGTTAACGTCTAGGTATTAAATATCTGTACGTCAAAAAAAACGCACAAAACTAACACATCTTATTCGTCTCCTAAATTTTACTTAGTTTTGTGAGCTGTGTCTCAAGCTTTTTCCGAATCTCGTGCATAATAGCTTCTTGTGAGTGGTTTACACCACAGTCCCTGTCTGTTCCATAGTATATTATTTTGAAAGTGAAATTAAAAATCAGATTTCTCATTAAATCTTAAAAAAAAAAAATCTCTTATTAAATCTTTCTAACCGTGATCGCAGAGAAAAGAAAACTTTAGTTTTAATTAAAATGCCGTTTGATTACGTTCTCTGTAATTTGGTCAAGAGATAATTGTATTCTAGCATTGTTCGTATACCAAAAATTATGTAAAAAATGTCTTCCGAAATCTGAGTTACTTTCATTGGTATTATCATTATTGTTATTATACCATTATGTAATAAACATGTCAAACATCAATCGTATATTTCAAGATGACGTTATTTTGTGGCGGTTCAAAGTTCACGATATTTTTTCTGTATTCAAGACGCGTATAGTGAAAATTTGAGATCGCTCGCTCGGATATCGCTACTCAGGGTTCTAGCAAGCGAGTTGCAATAAACCACTGGAAATCGGAAAATTTCAATGGTTTACGAAAATGAATGCCATCTTCAAACTACAGCAGTAGAGACGGATTGTTGTCGAAAACTCCATTCGTTAAACTTCTATAACCAGAAACATTGCGATTCTTTCGTTTGAAAAATACGAAAAAAAAAATCAAAAATGAATTTCGTGAGAGATACCCCCCAAGATAAATGATAAGTTATCGAGAGCTATAGTAGACGAAAACTTATCAATACGGGTGCTAGTACTCAAGTTCGGTGTATACAGATATGCCATACCTTTTTATTCTTTACTTCTATAAAATTTATAAGGTAAAAAAATGGGTAAACGAGTGTCACATAATTTGAGTTAAGATTAAAAACAGAGCCATATACACACTTGTTTCTCTTCGTTGTCAAGTTAGAATAATGGCCCACTTTTACACCGGGGTGACAGTTGTGATAAAAAAATTGATTTTCTAAAATAATCGCAGATGGTCACATCAGTAGGTAGACGCAATAGAACCGGCGTAACATCACCATTAGAGGAATGTCTAGCCGCAAAAACTTATTTTTGTGTATCTGTTTTTTTGATTTAATGCAGATGTTATTCACTACAGCTTTATACACAGTACATAAGAGTTTTACCAATAATTGGTGAAAATGAGTGGAGGTAAACCACCCTTACTGCACGACAACACTCCTCACATCGCAAATATCATGGTAGTCAAAGTGCAGAAATCATACTTAGAGGCTCCCGTAATCCGTTGCGAGATATTGCTCTTATAGACCGCCATTTTTTTATAAGCTAACTAACTTCTTAATAGAAAAATTATTAAAATTTCAATATGTCGAAATCACCTTTCAAAGCTTCATAAACTCTTAGTTGGATACCACACATAACTTGCAGGATTCAGGAACGCGTTAAATGAGGCAAGACCCCGAAATCACAACACTCAAAAAAAAATTAACATCTGAGTTAAGATTAAAGACATGGCCATCGAGACGCTTGTTTCTCTTGTCACATTAGAATAATGGTCCATTTTTGCACCAGAATTAAAAATCTTATTTTTGGTTAATTAAAACCTATAATGCAAAATGGAGAATAAACAAAAGTGTATACGCAGTTTTTTCTTTAATTAGGCCGGAAATCTTGGCTATTATTAATGGATAAAATGGCGCTACCTTATATGAAAGCCTCTCTGAGTGTCCTCTCCTGAGTATTTAACGCCTCACAATATTTACAACCTTTTCTTATTTTTGTTGACTCTTTCATAAACGTTTTATAAATATATCAGCGTTTAAAGTAGTAGTAAATGTCTGTAGTATATTTGTGCTAAACGATGTTTGAGAAATCACTTACGGGAGTAACTAAATAGACTAGCTACTAATACCAACGAGTTTGAAAGTTATTCGGAAAGTTATTTGACGTTTTTCTACTTCCTGAATCGTCGGCTAAAAAGTAAATATCTACTTTTAAATAGCCCCGAACGACTGGTATATAAAAATAGGAACTGCATCTTCTCATGTCGCTTCTTATGTTTACTGTCGATAAAGGCAGGCTGTAACCTTCAAAATGCCGAGGAACAGCAGAAAGAGTTTTGTTGTTAACTGATGGTTGTCGGGATTGAGAATGCATCCATTCAGGCCAAACAAACTCAGCTCAACGTACCAGTGTGCTTATCGCAACCGACGTTCCGTTTCTCCATATCGTACATTGTGAACCCCTTTTCTATCGGATACATATATATATATATATATATCCGTTTTTTCTAAGCATCTTCTATAACGCATTTAAGCTCACAGGAAATTGGCAAACGTGAGCTGTTAATAACAATAAAAATGGCCGTGTGAAAAACGGCCGCCAGCTACTATTGGTTATTCGTAGATGTTTGTTGCATTGTTTGCAGCCTTGCGCAGGTGTCCCAACTAAATCTAATAGGATTGTATAAATTGTTTAGAAGGAAATACTATACAATACCAATAAATAACATTTATTCCGAGAAGGATATCGTTTTTAAAAAACATATCATGACAGGCGGTCATTATCTTATCAATTATATATAGAAGTTCGCTTTTTGTTTTGCTCAAGTGCGTTTAGGTCGGGTTAGGCATGAATTTTGGTGGGTCGGCAAGGTTCTAACCTGGTAAAAGTTCCAGGTAGAGCCAATCGGATGAGTACTTTTCCCGAGGTTTATTATAGAGAGTAATGTTACTTCGGGCCGTTATATGTGCAAGAACTGTTAAGTAATATACATAAAATTATTTATTTTTTAGAGTTTATAAGAGTCGCACAAAATTGAACTTGAAGAGTAGTTTTTGAATTTTCATAGCTTTACTTCCAGTGGAAAGATGGTGATTTTTCCGAGAGGGTCAATAACTGACGAGAACTTTTCTGGGGCCAGTTTCTTTTTCCAATAAAAGACGCAACGCTCATTTAGTTCATTTACAAAATTGTTGGTAATCAAGTCCAAGCCACCTTGAAGTCATCTGCTGTCCATTTTCTTTTATTTGATGGATATTTTCATCAAGGCTGAAATAGGTCAGAGGCATAACTATAGAAAGGCATGGTGGTTTCTAAATCAGGTGAAGTCATAGACTGCTGCCGGATTGCACAAGTTGAATAAAATTTGCATGAGTTTGTATTAACAATTTTTGGATTAAACTCGATTGTTTTTAAAGTGGTTTAGAGAAGGATGCATGCAAGGTATCAGCTGATTGATTGGAATTAGGTAATGAGGTTACTACGGCATTTCAATAGAAAAGCGGGATCATTCCAACAGAATAATCACGGAAACAGTGTAATAGATTAGATTAACCACATGAATCAAGAAAATACAAAAGCTATAACGGGATAGTTGCAATGACATGATGCATTTAATGCTGACAAATTTCAAATGTATTGCAACCAAAAAAGCGTAGGTCTCTCGTGAATTATAGTTTTTACTTGGCAAAATTTTATCTAAAATTTTTGTTATTTAAGCGCGAATTAAATCTTTCTTTCGCTGGTTCTCTCTGTCTGACTATGAAATCCATTTTTGAAATCGTCTATTCTAAGATATTTTTAGCCGAAATACCTTATAGATATTCATACAAATGTTGTAGGGGCTAATGTAAACTGTATTTTTTTTAATAAAATCTCGGGAAATCTATTTATGAAAAAACGATTTATGTTTATTGTGAAAAAAATGTATTTTGTTTGGTATTAATCAAAATATTTCACCAAGTTGAGACAAACGGCTACGCATGCTCCGGCATCGAAGTTTTAGTTTTCAAATAAAAAAAGGCCGTGTGAAAAGAAACCTAATTTGATGTTTCAAAAATTGGCAATTTACAAAATTTTCTACGTAAAGGGATTTTATCAATAGATAGATCTCGACGAGCTTCTATGTAGTACATAGTTCTACACCTTAAATTGATACCTTGAAAAATTGAACGCGATATCTGATGTTCCCACGGCACAAATCAGGTGAACTCCGAGATGATTGACAATGGTACTGTAAGTGATTTTCTAATTCATGTTGATTGGAGAGCGTAACAGAGCAAATATTTTGGTAGCACAGCTTTTCCCCAAAATATTCTTTGATAGATTTTTCTACTAAACACCGAAATATCAAAAATAAAAAAGCACAATTTTATGGTGGTTCTTTTAAGCCGATCGATAGATCGGTTAGTATAACTGAAAAACTTCTTAAGGTTCGAATTTTTTTACAAGGAGGACTACGTAGAAGGTATTTCTTGATGCCACTCGAAAGCTTTCAATGAACTGAATCGAAATAAAATGTATGTTTCGAAAGCTGAACTTCAGTTTTCGGATGAACCCAATGTAGGAAATGTATTTTTCGGTACCAAGTCATAGCTTTCGAGAAGCTTAATAAAATGCCATGCATGTTTCTATGCCTTAAAGATATTTCCGCATGGAAAGGGCCAAACGACCTATGAGTCGTATCGATTGACGCACGTAATAATGGAATGAAAAGACGTCCCAATACGGTTTAGCGGCTTCTTGAGTGTATTCTCAATAAATGTCTATTAGGAAGTTGGGTTATGTGTAACGCGAATCAAACCCATTTATATTAGAGCAGGCTAATAGAATGGCTGTCAAACAGTAAATTTTTAGGTAGACAGGGTAACTGCAACGGGATAACTTCTAGTGAGTATAATAATTTTTATAAGGCTAAGTGAAACATCAGCAAATTAGCTAAGTCAACCAAAGCAAGATGGGCGCTAACATTGGATGTGGATATTTCATTGTTTTTGTTTTTTTTTGTTATAGAAAAAGTTTTGTCTCAATTCATAGCGTTTTTTTCGGAGCCTGACGCACAAGATTAAAATAGCAATGACATGCTTATTCAAAGGTTAATTGCAATAGCATTCGTAGGCATAAAACAAGCTACCCATTTTATATATTGTTTCTTGGTTGCACAAAGGGGATTCCTGATGGAAACGGATTTAGATATCGTTTTTTAGAGATAGATTTTTGGTTATATATTTTAGTAAAATCTAGTGGTTATTTCGATGTCCCGAATATGTTGGTCTCAGACTTGCAGGATGCCTTTTGATACATTTTCTTGATTGTTAGAGATGTTAAATCCAGTAATCATCGATCCGTTTTCCAACTTTGCCCATTTGATCACCTAAGCGCCGCGTTTTACTTATAAGCCCTCAATTTCCTCAAAATTCTCATTTCGATATCACACGGGTGATATGCATATAATGAACAGCTCAACATTTATGTTGCATAAATTAGTATATAAAATTGGGTTTTTTTAGAACAAACGTGAGATCTGATCAAGAAGGCGTGTTACGTGAAGAAGTAGATCCATTACATGCTCGGTAATTCTCAGGGCAACGTAGTTAGTTAATACTGTTTGTTAATCGAATTAGGGGTTTGCGTGTACAATGATGCATTTTTCAACCAATTATTTTTCATCTAATGCACTGCTTCACTTTAAAATCTTGTTTGGGTAAACTTGCAACAGGAAGCTAGCCTCGTATTTATAGACGCGTACGTACACCTTTATATCATCGGCACACATTTTTGCAAATATGCAAGTATGCATATTATTGAGTTTATATCTATATACTGAACCCTGAGCACAATATGAAGCGGCTCTGGCGATATCTGAGTAGCTTTCAGTGGCTTCAACGCGAAAATTTAGAATCACCTCATTCATCCTTTACATATATATGGTATTTTTGTATTAACTTCGATTTAGGCTAGCTGCATCTAGAAAATTCTCATTGGCATGTACTGAGTTAATTTTAAAAAATCGCCGGCTAAGGTGTTCTGACTTCCTACGTCCAGTGCTGTTTCAAACTGCCAGGCTCAATTTGGACCTAAACTAAGAAATTATCTTATACCTGGGTGCCAACCACCCATCCTTAGTCTCGTTTTTAATGCTCGATTTTGAGTCTAAACAATTAAGTTGGCGCTTTAGCTCTGTATGATCATTTATGGGTGGATTTATTGTATTTATTATTTATTTTCCGTCCAGCCATTAGAGCATATTTGATAAGTTTAATTACTAATTTGTTATCTATTCGCTTTTCGATTCATTAGGGAAGTTGTTCTTCGGCGGAATCCTTCCACCGTCGCCTCAGACACGGATCGCGTAAGATGACTTCGTCGCATCAGCCTCTGTGCATATTTTCGCTGGACCCTACTGAAAAGACCGTCTCAAGTTCAGAGCTAAAAAACCTGCTGTGCAGAGAAGATGAAAGTATGGGGCACTTCAACGTAGTTGTCATTTCCATCGGTGGTAGATGCCGTCTAGGAAAAAGTCTCTCATGAATTACATTATAAGGTAACTAGTCTAAAAGAAAATATCGAAAAGTGTCATGGCAAAGGATAAAAGGGTGTGGAGATCCCGAATCTCTGTTTATATTTAATAACTGCCTAACTGAGAAATGTTCAGGCCTTTCGCGATGATGATACTAGTCGTAGCGACTACAGAGGACAAAACTAAGTTCTGCAACCGAGCGGGTGTAGTCTAGTTATTAATAAACGTATCAATACTACATTATTAACTGTAACAGAATGAAGTACGACTATACTGTAAATGATCAATACATTTTCTAAACCTCTGACATTTCCACAGCGAACTTAGCAAGCGGCGGTATTGATATACATTGAAAAGAGACTAGCAGAAAAAGTATTTTTAATGATAATAACCTACAATAAAAAGATATAAATTTTAAAACTAAAAAATCTTAACTATAAAGAAAGAAATTACGCATGGAGAAATAGTTAGAGTAAGTGTACAGTTCAAAAGTACGAGAAAAATGTTCGTCCAACTAGCCTTTTCGTGTAACGGTTTACGTAGACTCTTCCCCACGTATTTTACGGTTCGATAGTTCGACAGTGTAGTATTGGCGATAGGAAATGGGATTCATTTAGTGATATATTTCTACTTTCAGATATCTGCGTGCAGATCGAAGCCCCTAATCAAAATTTTATAATAACTTCGTAGAATAAAATAATGATTTGGACGACTACCTTCAAATGTCAACTAAACTTTTTCATATTAATCTGGGAAACGGAAAATAAAAATAGAAGTACAAGTATGAGCAAAGGATCTAAAATGCCTTCTAATCGTCGTTAGCTTTTAGAATTTTTACGTGTGGACTAGTCCTAAATATGCAAATGCTTCTCTAGGTTCGCCTACCGAAGGATGGGGAGGTTGCAGTGATCTTAGTCGATACTGAGGGCTTACGTGGTTCGGAAGAAGCTGACGCTAAAATATTTTCGTTCAGTGCATTTTTGTCATCGATGTTGATCTTCAGTGTTTCTAGAAAAATTCGGGAAGGTGACTTAAAGACTTCGTTGGGTGCGGCATTGACATAAGCCAAGCGTTAAACGCGGGAACTCGTACAAGTACGCCGTTACAATCAGTCAAGAATTAATATTTTTTGTGCGGGAGTGCTTGTGTACTGACTATGCGAGATATGGCTGGAACGAAGGACGGGCATATATGAATTTGTAAGCTAGATTTATTTAATTACACTTTTAATTAGTAGTATTTCGTTGATAGTATTAGCTAGCGCTTTTATGTTTCAGCAATTGCGTGAATAGTGGCTATCATTTATATTCGCAAAACGCAATGTACGTAGGTAATAAAAAAAGGACATCGTTGTTATTGTTTGTTTCTTTCAAAAACAATATCACAGCCTTTCATAGTAGACAAACGTTTCAAAGCAATTTTTTTCTCCAATTGTCTGCTAGTAATTAGAAAACATCCTGAACACAACGATGATGAAATTATTTGTTTCTTCAAAAAACTCTAAGAAAAACTAATATCATTTTTATTCCTCATTGAATTTGCTTGTATCTATTCAGACTAGACCTAAATTTGAAATTGTCGTTTCATTGCAAGCAACCCAGTATTTTCCCAGCTAGTGCGGTCACTTTGTTATCTTCAGGGAATCATCCTTAATTTTGCCTACAAATGCTATTTTTTTATTAATAAGAGTTACATTTTTACATGATCTAGGATTGAGCTACAGTTTTTATAGTTAAGTCACTCCTGCTTTAATGTTATCCTGTCAAATAGGACCTACATATAAAAAATCATTAAGGTAATTTTTATTAAGGGTGTTTTATTATTTATTGCAGTGTCTAAACTTTATACGATCCAAACCGCGCCCCGTGCAGCCTAGTGTTAATCCTTAAATGAGTGATGCTACCGTATGCGGGCAGGGAGCCAGCTGACAAAAGTGCACCAAAACCCCTATTTTACACCTCGCCCTCGTCTAAGGGCTTGTGTCTGCTCGTGGGCGAGTTTCACCAACGCGGCGCAAGCGGTTAACCTCCATCCGCCGTGTCTTACCTTCCTGAGTATAAACATAAAGAATATAGATAATCTCTAAAATGAGTCTTCAGTAAACGAAGCAGTAATAATAATAAATAATAGGTTGCAGCTCAGGTTATTCATTTTTACGCAATTATTCAGTATTTTACGCAAGTCTGCATTCGCTTTTCTATAATTTTTCTGACGGCTGCACGACGATAGTCATATCGCGCTCTGGTAACGTCATAAAGGAGCTATTCCAAGTAGAAGCAGGAATTAGGGTTGCAATCGTTTATGGTGCAGCCGCCTAAAAACCCTTAACGTATATGGGTAAAGCCAAGGCTCTGCAGTGGCCGCAGCGGCACGAGAATACCGCCGATTATAGCAGATTCGATTACTAGTGGAAGCTGACCATTAGTTAACTCAGCGTTTAAAAACGTAACGGCAGACAGGTTTGCGTCAGTCAGCAATACCCTGCTGATGTAAGCTAATTTCCGCCAATTGCATTCTAATGACCCGGGCTTCGTCTCCAAAGAACATGCTGCATACTAAGGGTCGGGCTGGGCAACGAAAAACAAAACTTTTGATCATTCATAATTTTAATGAGAATGGCAAATGTGATTGATAAAACGAGCAAAGCGCATGCCGACTACCTGCTAGCATAAACAACGGACAGACATAGACCAGCAGAGTTTCAGCAACAAAATTCTCGATATTCTGCAGCCCTTTCATGATACGGTTTCAAAAGCAGGGGTACCCTTACGCTGCATCAATCGCATCGCACATACATAAGTACGGAGAGTGTGGAACCTTCGAGACAACGATGCACGAGGCGCCTTAGACAGGACGACAATAAAGAATGAAGTTTGAAAATCGGAGAGCACCGCACTATCGGATTTCAGTCAAATTCATGATGCAGTCCCGAGGTACTACTAACGAGTACTACTACTGCGACGGTCACAGAGAGTTGAACAAGACAGAAGGGAAAGACACCTATGTGTTACCATGTATAGACGATGCGCTGGATTGCCTGGTCGGTTCTACACGAATTCTTGTTCTTAAACCTTAAACAGGCGTATTTCCAGTGTCCGCTGTAGAGAACAAATACCAAAATAAGACAGCATTTATCACGCGCAATGGCCTAATAGAGCTCGACGTAATGCCCTTCGGGCTGTGCAATGCTCCTGAAACGTTCGAACAACTAACGGACAACGTATTCTGTAACTAGAAACGGCCTTTTTGCCTAGTCCACTTAGATAACATCACCGTCTTCAGAAGGGCTTTCCGGGAGCACAGTTC
Source organism: Varroa destructor (assembly GCF_002443255.2). Lineage (NCBI taxonomy): Eukaryota > Metazoa > Arthropoda > Arachnida > Mesostigmata > Varroidae > Varroa > Varroa destructor. Next base: position 7,863,977 of record NW_019211460.1, on the reverse strand, counting down.
GCGGTTGTAGGACATACTCAATACCTCCGACCCAGCAAACTTACAATTAAAGAATAGGGAATGCTCTTTTGGAGCTGCAAAGCTATCAATCCCGTACTGCGAGACACCTAATTAGATCCGACGAATACAGACGTTTTCAACCAGTTCTCCACACCAGTAGACGAGAACGTAGTCAAGAATTCTTTGAGGCTGTGCTCGTGCTACCACAAGTTCATGCACAACTTCGCAAAAATGGCGTCCCTGCTTAATGACCTATTGAGGTGCGCGGTACTTGTTTTTTTTGGGGGGGGGAGAGGGTGAATCCCAACCTAAAACCTTCCTCAAGTCCAAAAAACATTTCAGCTCTCCTACCTACTCATTTTAATCGGACATAGCTGATCATCTTTAAGACTGACGCTAACTCACAGAGACGAAGTTGTAGTTACACAGAAGCCCATTAATGCAACGTAACCAGTGGTTACTTTCAGTAGCAGTACTTTACCTAAAGCAGCGAAAAATTATTCCATCACCGAAGAGGAATATCTAGCTATCATCTGAGAACTAAAGATGTTCCATCAATACGTGTAATCAATAACAGTCGTAACCGGTTACGAATGTCTGTTAAAGATCTGCCTGGCCGATGAGCGCAATGGGCTCCACTATACTTCGATCAGTTATATAAAATGAAAAAAAACAAACATCGGGATGCCGACTGCCCTTCAAAGTACACACTACAAAGCAAAGAGATGCAAGAAGCTCTAGCCGAGGACCAAGCGAGACAAAAAACCAGAAGCTATATAATCGATCCCTCGCGGGACCACTGCCAGAGGAACTTATTGCTACTAAAAATAGTAACGAGAGCACTGCCCTCATCAGCGGTCAACGACCTATCGTACAACTATATTTTGCCTTTAGGAATGACGACTTGCTGCTCATCCTGACAGGTAAATATCGCGAAAAAGCTTTGCACAGCTGGTTTGCTGAACAAGCGTCTGGCACGATATTACAACAGGTTAATGCAACGCCCACTTAGGGTATATCGTGACACAGAACGCTTTGTCTGTTCTTGTTTAGTACTGAAAAAGGAGACTATCTCTGAGTAAATTCGGTCCTCTACCTTATGCTCACCTCAGTCACCCTTTTATCATAGCATTTGGATTTACTAATTGTCAAACTAGACACGTCACAACAAACAGAACATAGCCAACAGCATGTGTCATCTGTCCAAGTACCTAATGGCAGAGACTTTACCGGACGGCTCAGCGCAGGAAATCGTGAATTTTAACCGTACTCATGCATTGAGCACCCACCGTCCTGATAAATGAATAATAATATAGTAATTCGGGATAATCGAATGATGACACAGAACGTTCTCCGACATGCCCGGTAAACTCGTTGTCAATTGTCAGTTTGACTAGAATGAAGCTTGGTCCTTTTTAGTCTATGTATATAACACAATCCCGTATATATATGTATATATATATCCAACGAAACAGTTGCCGTTTCTCTTACTTAATGCGAAAGAAGTTATTCGCACAGTTCCCACAACTATCTACAAATCGTTCCAGCATCATAATAAATTAATCTTCAACCTAGGCAACACTCAGCAATCATTACAATTGGCACAAACTTAGGCTGATCAAGAGAAAGAGGTCAAAACAGAGGTCGACGCGATCAGTATAGGCGCTTCATGTAAATAAAATAAATATTAAAACTCTATTATACTCTTCGCATAAGTTTGTAAGACTGGGCTTTCCAACAAGCTCTAAAACCGGTACTTCAGGCCTAACGTCATAATTAGGGTCACTGCTATGACGCATATGAAAATCGTAACGGCGGATAACGCTACATTACTAAGGGCCAGACGAAAGAAATAAGTCATCCATGCCTCGCGATTCAAGTTGTTTTCGCCCGGCAAAAGTCGATGCTGCCCGGAGTCACCCCATGTGACGGATACCTCGCTGCATTAAGCGCCCAGTTCCACGCATCGCTTCGCACACCATGCGTCCCGCCCAAGCTAGTGTTAAATCCTAAAAGCGTGGTAAGGGGAAGCTGTAGCTGGCGACCCCTCAGCAAAACCGTATCAAAACCTCTATCCTTTTCCTCGCTTTCACGTCAGGGTTGACGTCCATTCGCAGACGAATTATACAAAAATGGCGCCGGCATTAAAATAAGTGAGCGGCTAACCACAACTCGTTGCGTCTCATTCCTTCTTAATTTAAGCTAAAAAAAATCCGCTACAATATACATAGACCATCATTCGTTTACGAATATAAGACATTATATATTATACAATATATGAAATACAGCTTGTGCATTTCTTACTATTATCTCTAAAATATTCCAGTGTATTCGAGATTATTAGATTAAAAAATAAATTTAAATATTTTATTTATTTAAAAAATTAAAATAAAGTTTTCTAAGACCTTGGTTTTATATATATATATAAGAAAATATACGGTTTATTCCAATACATTTTTTCCTTTTACTTGTACGGTACTAAACAGACGAGCGAGTGATGTTAGCACACTAATTAAATAAGAAATCTAATGACTGCCGTAAAGCGGCATGACTGTGGACGACCCCCAAGGTTTTCTTTTATTTGCGGAAATGTCTATATTATCTTTTCGATTCTAGCAAGCTGAACAAGAACGATGCATCTCAAAAGTCAACAGGATGGCGAGAGACCATCAAGGGTGTTTTCGATTCTACAAGAGTCTTTCTGATGCCGAAGCCTGGCACACATATCACCTCTTCACCTGAATTCAAAGGCAGCGTAAAAGGTACTGTTTCAATATAGATCTTGGGTAATTAGTTTTATTAAGGTTTAATTCATATTTGTGTTATGTTACAGACTAATTGTTCAAAATGATGAAGCCCTGCATTAAGTGCGATACTGAAAACAAGCTCACTTATCATATTATGCTGCTTTGTATGTTGGTACTATGTTTGTTTCTGGCGAATTCAACGCACAAAACTTTACTGCACAAGATATATATATATAAATGCAGTGCGATCCGAGAAACCGAAACAAAACGCTTGAAAAGATATTGATTTAATAAGTAACATTCGCCTATTAGAATTTTTGTAGAAGTTTACATTTTAATTTGCAGTGATCTAGAAAAACATGGAAATTCGTATTTTCAATAGAGAGAAATTGATAAGCTAATAGGATCTAAAGGGCTAGCTAGAAAGATAAACTTTTCTCACAGAAAATCGTTTTTCGACCACTGTTAAGTCAACGTAAAACCGATCGAGTAGCTGGTATCGATACGAAGGCCGTACACCGGTATCGAAAGCAAGTACACTACTGGGCTACTCAGCTCTAAGTGGGTCTGCATTTAACAGTGTGAAAAAAATGACGTGAACTAATAATAGTTAACTTTAATTATCTATTTAATTCTGCTAGAAATAACTTCGCCATAGTTCACGACCTAGAAGCACCTCAATACGAATAAAGTAACCGTTAAGAATATCCATTTGACATATTTCAGAAATAAAAGAGTTTTGCTTCGCAGAGTATTTGAAGAAATTCGTCGAAGTACTATTATCTCCACAGCAACTCAAAGTCAAAATGATCCACCGTCGCAAATTTACCATGGAAAGCTTTTGTAACTTCGTGAAGTGTTTATGCGATTTCTATTTGAGAAATGACTCGCCTTATTCGGGGCCACTGTCAACTGTTATGATGCACGCGTCTTATTCAATCATAACAGGTGAATTTCTCGATGCGTACATAACGCATATGAGTAACAGCATTGATCATCATATGGGAATTGATATCAATGACGTTCAAGAGTATCATGAGGATGCTCGGCGTAAAGCTATAGAACTCCTTAAGGAAACAGGAATGCCGGAACGGTACTTGCAGCGGACTTGAAGAATCCATACAATAAACTTATCTGTATATTGAGAATGAGAACAAGTATGAGCTTGAGAGGCAGAAAGCTTTGCTAGATGAACTTCTGCTGCTGAATGAAGCTACTGAAATTGAAGAAGAAAGGAATTGAAGAGAAATCACTACAATTGACGCAGTTGCTACTAGTGTTACACTGATATGTCTCCAAAATCACCTGCTGTGAATTTGCTTAAGGCAGGCATTGTTCATCTAGTAGCGAGAGCGCTGAAGAAGCTATAAGAACAGCCCTTCACGCTGTGTTTTTTTTATACCGGAAAAAATATTGTCATGAGAATACGACCAATGCACTAAATGAAGAAATATACACGTGCCGTGTAATCCTGACAATATAGATTTTATCTGATCTTTTCAAAACGGAGATGGTGGTGAGAAAGGACTTCCGTCTATACGTCATCACACTAGAATGTTGCTACATACTTGAGCCTATGAATGATCTAAGAGCGAATTGTGCTTGGGCCCTTGAGATATGGGCGACTAGTAATTATCGATTGGTATGAAATAGTTGGAACTTTTATGAGAAAGTTATGTTGCAGATGAGGCTCTTATTGCTATTACTATTGAATGGTGAGCGACATACAAGATGTTATGTTTAACTGATTACGACCTATTACACGACACATTTTGGATTCTGCCAATTGACAGTGATGGACAAAAACGAATACAAGTTTATCGCACGATAGTATACTAAATTTCAAATAAAACTTAATTGCTGGGCGTGCGTTCCAAATCCTGAAGTTTTAATTCTGCAACTTCGATTTTTAACTTCTGAAAATTCGCTTTTTCTTCTGGAGCGTTTCTTCGGTCCACGCTCTAACAACCCGCCGCGGCAGCGAAGAAGACAACAGCGTCCACAGCATCATCGTTCTGCTATGGCGATCAAAAGATGCTTGGTTCTGTTGTTGTTGATCTGTATTTAATCGAAAGTTATTTTCTATTGTGCGTTTTTGCAATTTTGTGCGTTGCCATTACCATCGCAATAATCTAACATCTCGACAATGTCTCTTTCAATAGGCTCTTCGAATTCGTTGGTATGCATAGAGTTGGAAGACTTCTTCAAACTCCGATACGTAAAGCTGCTAACTTTTCTAAATATTGCAGATTATGGATTATGCAGCACAAACCATCAGTACCCATTGAAAATGGTTGTCAGCGATTAGGAAGAAGATGTCGATGCATTATTAGTTGTGATTTCTATATTATACCATATTATATACCATATTATATTAGACCATATATTTAAAGAATTCAATTTTCCGTAATAAAATTGCGTTTTTATTAGTTACGAGATTTGGATTTGGTCTAATGTCTCAATCGTTGCTGTCGCAAATGGAAAATCAGTTACTTGTCGTTGTGAGTTGTTAAGGTCGCAGACTACTAGGTGAAAGTGAGTCCTATATGCTATATTATTAGCCCGCTAACGCAAATTTCAGTAAAATGCGTTTGGAGTCGAGCTTCACAGGAAAAAAATAAATCCGCGAGACCGTGTCCGTCAAATCAGACGTATATAATCTAGAATCTCACCCATTGCTAGTGGTTAATAAGAACTCGGTAGTGCATCTTTGAGTCGACAGAATTTTGCATCATTGCAAAGCCGGTCTACGACATACGTGCTTAGAAAACAAATTAGCATCAGTAATCACATACACCATTTTGGAAGAAGAAAAAAGAAATTGTGAGTTATATCTTGAACGGCATAGACAGCAACACCATTAACGTAACCGGCTCGAATACGCTGAGGTATGGAAATTGAGTCCAATATAATTTTTAAACTGCGCGCCACAAACAAACGAAATATTAGCTGATAAATATATGGTAAGCCTTATCAGTGGTAGCAGGTCGAGTTTACGCTGGGAGAAACGATTATAGAAGGAAAAACACCTTTGAGTGTTGAAAATCAACATTTATCGGCTAAGGCTACGTCACTGTGGAAATTCATAGGGCACTGCGGGTCATAGGTGGGAAAACCTTAAGCAAAAGCACAATAAAACAATGGTGCAAACGTTTCAAGAATGAAAATTGAAGTGTTGAAGACCAACGAGTAGGTCACTAGATGTTGAGACTGGAAGGACAAAAACGCATCGCCGCTGTCGAGGAGTCTTTTCACGAAAGCAAGGCTTCAAGTCTAAAGGTTCTGTCAGCGAAGACTGGCATTTCGCATGTAACGTGTTATAGAAGTATAACCCAAGTATCGAAAATGTAGAAACTTGACCATTGGCCATTCGGAAATGCATGTTTGACCCTTTACCCTTACCCGTAGAAGTACTAAATAAGCAAATAGCATCCTGAAAAGGAACCGAGTTTGATAGCAAGGCTAAGTAAATTCGAACATAAAGTTAGGGTAGACTCTTGCAATAAACGTTCGGCACATTTGGTACTGTGAGATACTCACCAAAAACGAAACAATGAACGCAGCCCGCTATATCTAGTTCCTTAAGAAACTTACGGACCGTTAGCCCAACAACCAAAAGCACGCGGTCTGGTAACTTGATGACAACGCCAGACCCTATCGCCATGCCCCAATTACTCTTTAATTAGGAAAAAGATGTTGGCTTCGAGCTTGTTCCGTTTGTTCTCTCAATCCAACTGAGTGTAATTACCAAGCTTCTCATGCCGTAAAAGGGGAAGCTGGCAGGCAAGTGTATCCCACGATCGGTTAACTTCGAAAAGTCATAGATATGACAACTTAGTAGGTAACGTATTTGTTTGCTAATTGTAAGAACATATTGTATACACTTTGTTTCGCACTAGGGTCACTCGTTTGATGGACAGCCTAACGGCGATGCCCGACGTAAAATTTGAAATATTGAACAATAGATGGAGAAATTATATGTGGTAAGGTAAACGGAGGGTATATGGTTATTCAGACGCTATCAAAATGCTGAGACAAATGCATAAAAAAAACAAAGAAGAATAGCTCTAATAAATATTAAAAATTCTAGATATTTCATTTCAAATCGCACTGGATTTGATGTTTTTCTCTATAAATCCGTTCTGTCAGCGCTCAACTAGGAAGTGTTCGACGCAGAATGTTATGTGCGAAAGATAAGCGGTTGATTAGCGGCCCCATAATGGCTCATATGAAATAGCAACAGTTAACGTTTTACGCTGTAAGACTTGGAACGACTCACGCGCAACTTGCAGTCTTAGCGTTGGAAACAGCAACGGCAAACTCGTCACAGAAGACACCATCGACGTGTCAGACGGCGTTTCCAGCATTGTCCCATTGTGCTGTCACTGTGCGGGCAAGACGGTGATGCCGCAGTTGCTTTTGTCCAATACGTCGATGATGGCGATTGTTACGGCTTTTAGCCACGACGAACGTGAAGACGCCAAAATCCACAAAGAGTCTATCGATAAATGCACTATTCTAGGCAAAATGAAAAGCGGACGATTAGCACGAAAAGACGTATGTATATTTTTTAACAAAATGTACTTGGTGATATAGTATTTCTGTTTCTCATCGCTTCTGTTTTTGGTACACTTCATCTTTCTCCAAGTCCCATGTCAAGTTGTATTGTTTCAACCAAAGCGGTCGATGCTGCCACGACAGCTTGATCAGGATATAGTCTTCTGTTTTGCGTCATTCAAAACCGGAGATCGTTCTTACGGCTGGCGTGAGTGCGTTAACGACGTCATAGCGCTTGAATAAAAAGGTTTCTCAGAAACTCTCTCACCTTCGCGATCTAGCTTAGTATCCTTCATCCGTTTAGTACGTAAGCGGATCTGTATGCAAGGCTTATGCGACTTGAAACGCTTCGCTTACGTATGTGGTGCAAGAACTCTTTTCGACTGTTAACGATTGATGATTAATTTCAACGAGGTCTGCTACATTGCACGTTGATCGAGCTGCTCGAAGCTTATGTAATTTCTTCAAAAAATAGCCATTGAAAAACTTTCTGTTCGTTCTTTTGCGTCATCGACATTGGCGACAGCTTGTGCGAGCTATACTACCACGTGACATAGTGCAATACGTCGATTCATTTGTTACTGTTAAACTATGTACAATATTGAGTTAGAAATGATCTCAAAGTTTTCCAGGGCCGATCAATTTGAGGGACACCTTGAGAAGCTTCTCCAGAAGTCATATTATAGAGATGAACGCCGTATAACATGGACATCTCATTATTCAGTAGAAAATTCGTGTATTCTCTACATTTATTTGTGACGGTAATTTTCGATGGGCGTGTAAAATTGGTATCGAGCCAATGCTTAACCGCGGTTATCATTGATTTTTTACCACACAAAATATCGGCTGTCTGAAGTATGTGACGATAACCTTAGTTATGTGCTTTTGAACTTAGTAATTCTGTAAAAATCGAGTCATAAATTTGACTCGCACTGTAAAATATAAGAAAACGTGACGAATACGCTGCTGAGGTTTCCGCGTTCATACTTATGGTGTTCGTGTCGTCGCCCAGCAGTAAAACACTCCGTCGTGTGCTACGCACGTGAGGCGCGCATGTTCGACAACGGAGCGACTGTATGTTTATCACATTGAATTGAATACACGCCGATCGAGTGGAATAAAACTTTCCAATAAAAAAGTCCAATGAGACCCGCCACTTTTTGCGATCGCGGTATACTTAGCGAACAAAAAAAAAATTAAACTGCATAGCGCATCTAGTGAAATGAAACATGCGGACGTTGTTTGCATTGTTCATTATAATACAAATTAAAGTATAAGATGTATAACAGTATCTTGCTGAGCGTGAATAATTTGAGCTCTGTGCCTATAAGTACGCTTAGCTCTCCCTCTCTCTCTCTCTCTCCTTCCGCTTCTCTCTTTAATTAAAAGACTTCATCGCAAAAAAATGGTGTTTACTATGTTAACGGATTGCTATCTCGGTTGGAATTGTTTTATACATGAAGAGAATTGCCTGTTAACGTTCTTCACATAAGTTCGAAGAATAATTGCTTGTGTTTGTAACAAAGTACATTATAGCGAACTTTTTGGGAAAAATATAAGATAATTTTTTATTTACTTATTGTTAAAGCTTTAGCAGCAATATAGCACCAATATGGCCTATGAACCTAATTTTGGTTTGAGAAGACGTCGGACTTTGTTGTTCGTTAATCACGAACGGCAGTAGCGATAATCTGTGTTTGTTCTGTAGAATGTGAGTTCCATCTTTTGTTGAAAACGTCGCGACAAAACGTTAATTCAGGTGCAGCAAATTTCTAGGAATACAAAAAATAATCGTCATTGGTATTAGGAGTGAGCGTGAGACAAATATAAATCAAATGTCATAGTCTATAATCGTGCAAATCATCGGCCTGAGTCAGTTTGCTTTCATAAACGTAAAAGCAAATTTGACGAACGTACGGGGAATATCAGTGCTATCTAAGTATTGGAAAGAGCGCGCTACATAGAAACACAAAAATGCTATGGGGCGACAAATTTGCTATCTATTTATAAAGAATGCACGATTGGCACGTTAGACTGTAGTGACGGCCACACGCAAAATTCAGTGGGACAAATAAGCGCGCCATCTTTTTCTATCGAAAATTACTTTTGATTAGACACAAATCATTATCAACAACAACAACAATACTACGCATCCTTTTTGATCGTCCAACTGAGCAGCGACGCGTCGTCTGCTCTGCTTTGCCGCTGCCGTGGCGGCGGCGGAGGACCGCTGAAGCGCACATGAAACTAAGCACATGCGAAAATTAAAATAGTCTACAGGAATCACAGCGTATAGGCCGGCAAGTCTTTGGGTTAGAAGGAAGTTGAGTTGCATAAGTCACCTCAGTTGGTTTTCCTTTCAATACAGTTGTTGTGCCCCAGCTAAATTGCCTCGTGGTTGCAGGTATCTAAGCAATATGCAAAAACCAACCGAGATATCATTTGATTAATTTGTCAATTAAAGTTGATTTCAGGGTAAAACGAGACGCCAGTCAATTAATTTCTAATTAGAACTATGTTTATATTAACGAAATGAGAATTACATAGCAGAATGGAAAAGAGCACTTTATGAAATGTAGCGTGACATTCAGAAAGGTGATATGTTGGGAGATGAGCAAATGATAGATGGAGTGTTGCGGAATGCCGCAGTATGACTAAATGTTGATACAGTTGATACATTTATGTTTATGTTTACTTTAAAGTTTCTCTTATTAAGTATTACAAGAAAACGATGTGGTCAAATCAAAGACAAGGATCCAGTACATTTAAAAGAAGTTGTATTAGTTTAGTAAAACAAGTCCGTTATTGTGCCAGAATAAAGTTCTTTAATTAATATTGCTGCGTTCAATAATATATAATAATATAATAATGCTAATAAGTTCAACAGCAGACCGCGTTCTCTGGACAAGTTCGTAAAATTATGTCTTTATCACATAGAAACTATGTCGACTCTCACTTGTTCGTAGTTATACGAACTTTGCTATGGTGTGTTTGTATTTGCAACCTAACTTCAACTTGTTCGTCAAGTAAAACGTGAATCTGTTTTGAGTAAGTTAGCGTATCTTCGGGTTAAAAAATAGTCTGGAACAAGGTTGATATTGTAAATCTAGAACTGTAGATCGTCGCACCTATACTCAAGGGGCGTTTTCGGAATATTTAGAACATATTGTCGTGGACGATATGTAACTGTACAGTTACCCGCTGTTTTTGTGAAATCGTATATAAGTGCATGCAAACAGACGCCCTTACAATTGATTTTTAGCTTTATTAGCAAAGTTTCCTGTTAAGGCGCGTATAATTTATGTCGCGAGTCTCTGAGAAAAATGTAGACTTTTCGCTGATCTAAATAACTTACAGATAAGAAATTATATATATATATATATATATATATGATGAGTAACTAAATGTGGATGTTTTGTCATAGGTTGTTTCTGCGGCTATATATATGCAAAAGCAGAGATTCAGTGAAGTTTTTTGCACAAAGTGAAAGGGTTCTTGCGGACGGCCATGTTTCAGTGTAACCATAATTCACAGCTTTAATTTGGGATCTAAACCACTAACGGTCATTTGCCAACTATTTCTTCGTTAATCCAAAAATAACATTATAATAGTAATCACGCGTCGAGCGATAGGTAGATGTAAACTGCTTAAGATACGGGAAATTAAGTTTTGACCGATAGCAGACTCAGAAACGCAAGGGCTCGAACGGCTAAAAAGTTTGAAGAGTGCAAAAATGCACAAAAAGTCTTACAAACATCGACTTGGAGACACTGTTGAGGTTTTTCTAGATGATACCATTGATAATTGATATTTTCTTTTCTAGCATGGTCGTTAATTTCTGTATCAAAGACCGTAGTATATCAAAAGACTCATCTGGGTAATTTCCCTAATTGTTTAGCACAGTGAATCTACAGCTGCATAAGATAGTTTTTAAAAATTGTATTCTATAAACAATGTGACTGAATAATTAGAAATTATAAGATCGGTGTGCCCTACCGGAGAAACTGACCAGTGATGGCCAAACATATGACACCTTATGTCATTGGTTATGTGCCATATTTCACTACCTGCTGTTTAGATATACGTAGCTCCTGGTAAATGAAAACTCACTGTTACAATATATAATGTGATAGAGCTGGTGTACAGTTAAGCCTGTAATCATGTGCCACTTTGCCACACCCGGCCTTTTCCAGATTTCATTAGTCATGGTTCTAATATTATAAAGGGCATTGACCTCAGTACTAATGAACTCCGAAGAGGCAGGAGTGAAGGGGTACTTAGATTGTCTACGGATAGCGGTGTGTCGCCCAGAAAGTATACGTTCGAGAATGAATAAATAGAAGCTCACGACTCGCTTAAGAAACAAAAGTTTAACTCAATTAAGTATTTCGAGCTGCTTTAATACGAAATGTTTGAAATAAATTTATGTATGTAGGTGATAATAAGCAGTCAAGGCATTTTTTATTTTGAATAAGGCCAGCGTCTTGCGTAAGGAAAATCTCATATTCTTTCATTCGTAACCATTGCTTATCTATCGCAATGCGCTTTGCGATAGTTCGACCGTTCATGAAAAAGATCACCCCCCAAACACTTGTTGCCAGTTACGTACGTCAAAATCGTTCTGTGTATGTGGAGTGTCGGAAGCAGCACAAGGACCCCCATGGCCTCTGTCTTTGTTGATCAAGTCGGCCTCATACACGTACAACGACAGCCTGGCAAAAGCCTGCTGGACATGAAACCGACTCCTTTGTAGACGACCAGATCATTTGCGTATAGTAACGTTTTTACCTAAATCATCGAACCGTAAACACGGAGTAGCAAAGTAGTCAGCAGTAGAGAGGAGAGCAGAGGATTTAGGTTATGACTCTAAGGAACGCCAGTTGACTGGATGCACGGCTCCTGTTAAGCCACTCTGTCATCTATGTTAGCTAAACTTTACTGTAATATATCTCTGATTGAATGCAGTATGTGTTGTGGAACTCCCATTCTAGAAGCTTTATTAAAATTTTGTCCCTCGGAGCCATGTAGAGCGTCGCCTTAAAGTTGATGAACACAGCAGAAAGCGTTTATTTTGATCCGCGACAAAAACTCTGTATCTTATAAAAGAGTCTGTCGCCGAAAACGTCGAAACGTGTCTACGTGCTTGAGGTATTGTATGTTTTAGAAATACATGAACGAGCATTCAGGATTTCGTTAGTCGAATGACGTACGCCAGAAGCTTGTAGCAGCAAGTCTTCCTTGCAATTTTCCTCCCTGAAGATAAGTCGACTGGATTGCCCCCTCCCTTGTGTAATACGCTGAAAAAAGCTTCAGTCCAGTTTGTCGGTTGGTGTCCACGTTGCAAACAGAATTTAAATAGACTTGTTCAGCAAAAGAACATACCATGCACACTTTTCCAACTGTTCATTGCGAGTCAGCTTTGGTCCAGCCACTCCGGAGTTATTCCAGGAAGCAGAGTACATCAAACATAGCCTTCAGTTCCCTACGATTGTAGATGTCTGTTTATTCTATGCACCTGAGTACCTAGGCACGATTCGTGAAATGAGGTTTGCCCACTCAAACATACTTTTAAAGTGTTCTGTTAGTTGTGCGAAGTTTATAAGGTATAGCGTTGACTTCCTTGTCCATTCATGTGTATGGTTCTCTTGACCAAGAACAAGATTGTAATCAGGGGCACAGCTTGGTCATGTCCAGCACCTTAGGTAGTCTAACGTGTCATTTTAAGGCGCTTGCCTCGTTAACGGGTTGTTTCCTTCAATGTATCCAGCATCTCCGAAATTCGCACTGGATGTCTTAGTTACCGGTCTCCCCATATGACTCTGAAATGTCAAAATGCTACTATCAAAAAGTAAACGGCCCCAACGTAGTTGAGCAGATCCAATAGTTTGAGCGTTTAATACTCATGTGGTTTATCAATCCTAGTGTTCAGGTAATTAGCAAGTAAAAATGGGGTAGACGCATGCACAGCACGGGAGATTTCTAGACTCCAATGAGGACGTTTTGGTTTTCCCCATAAATGGTGTCATCAAATTTTTCAGCAACTGCATGAAATCTGGCTACAATATGAGCTTTCGATTTCGGGGAAGAATATAATTTTTTAATCTTGGTTAGAGCTCGTCCAAATGTGGAAATATTGTATAATAGCTGATCTTTTCTAGAATTCTAAAAACAACACCTTAATGGGTTACTTGTTTTCCTACGAAAGGGACTGGCTCGTAGAAATAACTATACTCAGTACATAGCAGTTAGAGCACCCAAACTTTTTACGGGTTGTCTGTCGTAAGGGGCATGTAAATTCGCCGTTCCTCGCATCAAAAAAGAGCCTGTTTTTTAGAACAAAACAAATACGTTATAGTGCGCTGGTTTAGAAGTTGAGCGAAAACGAACTTTTATCTAAATCCTTTCGCACGAGTCTATGCCAATGAATATACAACTTGGTGCACGCTTATTAGTAAAAAGTTAATTGCGAATTAAAATAAAGGAATATTTTGAAAATCGCCCCTGCTTTTATATATTCAATTGCTGAGGAATGCTTATTATGCTGTATTACAAAATAAACTCAGCTCAACGCAAAGTTGACATATCCGTTAATTTAATGTGAATATTTCAGAGAAGGAGTGAAGTTTTGCAAAAATTGTGAAAGAATTCATTGAAAACCTTTTTTCGACAGGAACAGCTCATCTTGAAGACAGTCGAGGGACGAAAAAAATTTGGCGTCTATATAGAGACGTTCATCAACGAACTAAAAGACGTTTATGAACTAAGCACCGTTCATGAGAAAGCGAAGACCAAAGTTTTGTTCCGCGCCGATAATTTTGATGATTAGAAAAGCTCTATTGATTTCACTAGCTTTTTTTCCTAATTCATTAACGTTTACAAACGAGGGGCGCACATGAATTTTGGCAGTGTGGAAGTGTGACAGAAATAAAATTGTCTAAGAAAAGATTCCTGATGGAAAAACTCGAATCAAAAATGAACAACGTAAACGCAGATCATATAAAACACCTGGAAGCCGTCGAAGACTCCATTCCTCGACAGATATGAGAGGGACAACTTCACAGAGGAAGCTACCGCTGTCGGAAATGGCGCAGTTATTGGTTTATTTACTCCAGATGCTCTGTGAGTACGCACTACGGTTGGTATTGCCTGGGGTGTGATTAGATATTTGACCTCTCGAAGCTAGAGAAAGATTACTTGGTCGATTGTTGAGAACGCCTGGAATAGCAAATTAGCAAAACTAGCTCTTTATAAATTTATCTAACACTGAAAAGAGTGACAGACGCCAGACAAATAAACTGTATAAAGTACACATCGGCGTCTGTTCTACGGCATTTTTGACAACTATTTTATTCATTGCATTAGTATGTACGCGCTGTCCCTCCCCCTAAACGGCAATGGCGTATATTCCAACCACTGCAAAACATTTTACGTTCGATTAATGAAAACATACCATAATTCTTGTAAGGTGATAAAACTGTGGATAATATTGGTTCTCTGCATTGCATTGCATGACTGCCGTAGAAATGTATCAGCGGGCTCAAAAATCGTTAGGAAAAAACGTTGTTCATTTACTCCAGAAGCAATCGAAACTACGATAGCAAAATCGGGTTAATTGCCTACTCATCAGAGTTACCAACAGATTATGCAAATCCGATTGATTAGTCAAATATGGCAAAACAACGCTAGCCAATTTCTAATTCAAGCCTGGCAGAAAGCTCTCAAGGGCAAGATCTGAGCCAAAAGACTCTACGATTACATTTTAATAAGTGTATACAAAAAAAAAAATATGAAACCCCATACAGTTCCTTAAGCTCGAATCTTGTAAATTGCCTATGAACCGTTAAACGTCCGGAATAAAAGTCCCTATACATTACTTCAGACGGTTGGCTCCTAGCACGTGACGAAATGTGTGCACCCACGGTTCGGAACCTTAACCACTACGTTGGAGGGCTCTGCTGTATCAGATGGTCTTAAACGTTAAAAAACACAACAGAAAAGGAAAAAAACCGTTGAAATAGCAACTGAACACCATTAACGATATGCGAGCGATGCCGCAGTTCGAGGCAAACAAACAACAACAACAGGATGTATATCGTGGCATAGCATTAGAATAGAATTGGAAGGAAATAGTCCAAGAAGTATATATTATTTCTAAACGAGCTAGCAGGTGAATTAAAATAACGAAATATGTAAGACCTTTACGGTCGCTTTATTCAAAGTGTTTGGTAAAAACTTTTACAAATATATGTATACATAATAGTTTTGTCCTCCGGTATCTGGTTATCCAAATCTGTATGCGCGTCTGGCTATGGAACTGTAACCTATTTATTATTATTTATTTATTATGAATAAATTCTACAGGAAAATGCAACTTGTTTAAAAATTTCTTTTGTAAACCTTTGTACCGGTTTGAAAATAGCTGCTAGCTGCGCCGTGGCAATGCTACACGTGGCGCGAGGTTGAGTCCTGGGCGGGGTGAAAATAAACAAGGAGTAGCTCTGCCCTCTATCCGGCTGAAATGACGACGCAGCCATAAGAGTATTTCGATGAGCGACTGGCCACAAAAACTGCTTGAAAGTCCGCGCCGGAGATCTGCAATTCTATAAATACCGATAAATTCTGTAACGTTCGGAAAAGTGAAAAGCTACTGGGTTTTCAAAGGCTAAAAAATAAGCGCTTCAAAAGAGATTTGTCCAAATTCTGCATCAAATTTATTAATTTTAGATTATTACCTTTACTTAGATTTAGACTGATAAGATTAGCACTTTCTAGATCTGCCTTGTTACTTTAACGCTTGGTCTCCCTGACTTCCACACCGTGAACTGTTTAGCTCAAACAGCGGTGGCCCAGGGAATCTCAGTAAAAGCGTATCCATATGTTATAATAATAAAATGGTTTGTCTTGTCAACATTACCTGAAGATCACGTTATACCGTTGCATGGCACTGTACATGCCAACGACCTTCACGTTGTTAATTGACTTCAAAGGCGCCTTGGCTCTGTATCCTGAAAAATGACCCACATATTTCGGCGTACGTGGGTGTGCCATTGAATATGCTGTCCGTGCTGGCTACGATCCTATAAAAGAACAAGTTAAGCCTAAACGATGGAATAGCGTATCAGCCCTCTTCTTTTCAATGACAGGCTCGAAGCGGTAATCTAAGTCCTCTTACTTAAGTCTTACCTAAGAATCTTTTCGACATAATAAGAAGCCGAAAAAAAACCTAGTCAAACTTATCCTCTGCATACATGTCTTTGTAATATAGGACTCGATTCTAAGTACAGAAGACAGCTCCACAGGGCAGTAATTGGAGCGGAACAGACCGTCAGTCTGGATAAAATAGAGACCGTAAAATTCAAGATAGGAGGCAGGATCGTAGCTGGATGCACTCTCTTTCACCGGATCTCCCTTATGTTTGTCTATAAACTTTGATATTTCGCGCTACTTACATTTTTTGATGGTCACATCTCCTCTTTGCACATCACAGAATGATGTAGAATACCATTGATTGCGTTAAATACAATCAAGACCCCAAACCGCCCCTCACAACAGCGTTTCGCCTATTTGACCTGACAGTGAATGTAACCTGGGAAACCATATACAACAAGATCTCAATTCACTCGGGTTGTCGTATGTCTCATTTTTAAAACATACTCCAGTCTTTCATTTCAAAGCGACAAATCGACTAGTTTACCTCCATGTCAACATCTCGACTCACATCGGGGATATGAGATACCACTTGAGACCTCAAACAACTGAGGCTCTCTCCATATATGTTTCAATAAACGATAGAAAAAGCTCGCCAAAATAGACAAGTTTTTCAGCTGACAAACCGTCACGTTGTCACCCGTTTAGCGACCCAAGGCACAAACCCCAGCGTGAATGTGCAAATGAGCGTTTTCATTAGATTAACGAGAGAGTGAGGAATACTATGCAAGTTGCTGCCCCCTAGAGCTATGAATTCGGAGGCGGCCCTACTGATTTTCTTGCGAGTCCAGGCTTTAAATGCTGTAAACTTTTGATGCTATTAATGTTACAACTCAGTTGACATAAGCGCAAATAATTATAGTTGTTGATCCTATAATTTCGTTGTTGCGAAGTGTTGTTAAACGTATGCTATCAACAGTGAATAAATCAATGGTGTGTCAATATTTTATGGTAAACCACATAGCTTTTTTTGGAGAACAAATTAGCCATGTAAACCAAGCCAAGACTCCAAGCTAGATGTGTCATGATATTTTAATGCGAGTACTTTCTTTTTTTTTTTTTTATAGGGAACATGGTATCAGGGAAAAGTGTTCACTTTATACCCAACATTTTCTGTATAATAAGGGGTTCGAATTGACTTTAATTAGAACAACCTAATTCACCGTAGATTGAGTCAATGCGTATCATCTCGTTCCATTTTACCACCAGTATTCCTTTTATAGCTATTTCTATAACTTTTTTTGTTTCCTAGTTTGTTCTTTAATGCTTCCGCTTATTTAGATAGACTATTTAATGTATTGCACCCAATCTGCAGCACCTTACGATAGCACTCTTTCCGTAGTCTTTCAGTAGAAGTTTTCATTCGCAGCTCTAAGTCATCAATGTGCTACGTTCTACCTAATGTTCTATTAATGCATTAACTCAACGCTCAATGTATTCCAGATTTAGCATTCTCAGTGTGATTTCGCTGTGGTATCAAGGACTTACTTGCATGTATCGTATACAAACAGTCCTCGAACTCGTGTAGAGGCCTTGAACTTAGAGCTTAGAAGTGTATATCTTTAAAAGTCATGTTTTTTATAGGAGTACTCCTTCTCGGTGCAACACAGGCCACTTCTCCATGATACACATCGATACGTTATTTACAATAAGTGTATTCGTTACAATAATAACACCTTAACTCAAAGAAGAAACCAAGTATGTCTTTACCCGAATTCGCATCTAGACCACACAGTGTCCCTAATATTTGCAAGCAGATACGTTGCGCACTAAGCTATGACGGGGATAACTCAAGAAAACCTATCACCCTTATTCAGGATATTGAGACGCTTCTACCATGACACAAAATTCTTGACGGGTTACGGGGCATATTATTGAGAGACTTTTCAGGTAAGGAGGTCCTTGATGAAGGCCATAAAATGCGCTCCAAAGTATTCTTTCCCAAAAAGATCTGAAATGTACACAGAAGATACACATTTACTGTAGGAAACTGCGAATGCTTAAGTGCATTTTGTATTTTTTTAGACAACTTCGTATTTAGTATTACGAAAAATGTTATTCTACGTTTATGTATGTATGTGTATGCGTGTATGTAGCCACTTCATTAGTAATATTTGAAAATAATTACTTGTTTGTTACAATTAAGAATGTACGCGGTAAGGTCTAAAAGCCCTAGCCGTTGCCGATATATTGCCAGTCCCCGACCAACGGCCAGCTCCTCACATTATAAATAATGGCTACGATTATTTTCTAGGGCTTTCCTTGGCTAAATACTAGAAACTTTAAAATTTAGTTATGAAAAGTAGCGCACAAAATTACGTGAGAAGTAAATGGACTTTAAACCTTTTCGAAATATAACAATTTAATGGATTTTAAATACACCACTTTGACATTCTATGCGAAGTCAATACAACCTGGGAGCTTCCACCGAAGCCTAAATACTATTCAAGTACTGCCTGCAATTCGTCTCATCAATGATCAAACCAAATGAGAAGCTGGTTTTATGTGTCGAATCATCGTTTGCACATACGGGTCAACTTACGCGAACTTTTATACGGAAATCAAAATCTTTCTCAATAACAATTTCAGGAAAACTTATTTACGAGCAGCAGGCTGGACGTGGCAGGTCATTTACTAGAAGGAAACATTTGTTATTGTACCAGAACTGTTCAAATAGAAAATCTGGTACCCTCTAACTTTGTTACCTGACTTAATTCGACTATGCGATTTTGCTCTAAAAATAGAAAATCAAATATTCTTTGATTCTCGTAATGTCCCTATTGTACAATCTGATAGAGTATTCTATATTCCGACATATTTTTTTTAAGTTTTTACAGCATGCGATTGCAAATGCCTCGTCGTAGCTAAAATAGTGGTTTTTGTGTTCTGTTTTAGAAGAACTTAGTAATTAGATAACGATGGGGGGCCTGTAGACGACACGATCTTAACCCTAGTGCACTATGACTTGTTTCAGAACGAAAATAAACATACATTGATATCGGTATTAATCAATTGTGGTTTGGCGATGATTATAGCACTTCTCATTGCTTAATAATTATAGTTCAAAGTATTTTGAGGAAACGTTAGATCTGCTCATTGCTCTCTGATTTATTTAATAGTAAGAAGCTTGAGTAGAAGTTGCCTCATTTTGGCGTCATCGTGTGTCTGAGCCGAAGGACTCACTTGATTCTAAAATATACCTACGCAGAATACTGCGGAGGAATCACTGAACGCCACCAGGCTTCGCCAGCTAGGTCTCACCACTGACTAACGAGGGTTAGCTTCTTCAACGTAGAAGAACACTTAGATCCAACCGACACAACTTCCAACGGGTCAATCTGTCTGTGTACCAAATTGTGAACTTTGACAGCTATGCCAATGATAACTACCGGTTCTACCGAAGATAACTGCTGGATTTTTTTAAGCGCGCAAAATATTCCAGCGACCCATGGATGACCAATAAGTTGCACTGCAGCCATGTAGCTATCATTAGAGATCTTGGATCCATGAGATTTATAAAAAAAAAAAAAAAAAAGCAATAAAAAACTAGGAATTAAGTGCCCATCAACTCAAAAAGATATGATTTTATATTATTTCTCGCCATCACGCCGAACGCCAACCAAGACGCAGTCACTAATGTCAATTCTAGGACAAAATCGTTACCAGGGATGAGCAGTACTGTTTTTGTTTCGACATAAAATGTGGACAACAATGGAAAGCTTCGGATGATACGCCTAGACTTAGAACGGAGCCATATTTTCATCAAACGAAAACATGATTTGCGTTTGATAAGAACTAGAGGAGCCTTACAGAGACTGAAATGCTCAGGAAAAGCAAGACGGACAAGGAATGTAACTTAAGAATAGTAAATGAGGCTGTCTAACAATAAAAGAAAATGTCATTCCTCACTACGACAATGCCAAACCACTTACGGCAAAGATAACCCAACGAAATCTATTAAATTCCTCTCGTTTTGTACCGGCAGATTACCATTTTTCTGATCATTTGACAATGCAGAAGATCTTCTTCAACACCAACACAGAAAACATTTGTTAAAGTGCTGTAGGTATATTGAAAATATTAAAGGTGATTATCGAATAAACTAAATTGTCGCTAGAATTCGACTAAAGCGCTGCGTTTTTATAAATCAAAAACACCGCCACTACTTAATTAATTCAATATATGTTAAAAAGCGAAACTCGTGTGGGGACTATCTGTGGGGCGACGAGAGTCGTTTGTACACTTATGGTTTCAACCTGATTTTCAGTTTCATTGGACTTTAATTGATATCTGTATTTTTGCTATCAATTATAATAATAGGATTATGCCAAAAACTGTGCACGTGAAGAGGTTTGACTGCATTACTAAAATCAATTGTTTCCCTCTGTATAGATATTAAATATAACGAAGGATAGCGGCAGCGTCGACCTCCACGCGTCGCCGATCAGCGATGTTCCGTTAGGCTGACTTAAAAGCAGTTTTGAAATGCACAGATATCGTCAAAAGTACTGCTCCCCGACAGTTAATGTTTGAATAAATCCTATTTAACGCGGTTTAATATGCGCATTGTTTTTTCCCGTGGAGATTCGTGCTGCTTTTCGAAAAAGTGGCTTGTAGATTCAAGCAAAGTTTCGAGATGACACGGTGGCCCAGGTAGAAGTTCACGTATGCAGCTCAGTTTTTGGCCATGAAGCTACGCCTTTACCAAATAGCTTTTCCTCCTACAAACCGTAAGGGTAGCATACTTAAAACCTTCAGACTATCACGTTCCTATTTTTTTGCGCTCAATGCAACGAGGCAAAATATTTTACCTTTAATTTGGCTTTGATACGTTTGATTTTCGCTCGACGAATGAATAATTAGGTAGCAATCCAGCTCGACCGGCAGACCCTTTCATTTCAGCTCTTTAGACCTGGATACATGAATTAAATTATACTCGTTGTACAGAAACTAAGACGGAGGACAGTGGGGCTCAAAATTGAAGATGAGTAAAATCTGCACCACGTGTACCATTGATGGCAATCGCTTTCATCTCTGGATTCGATTCGCTTCTGGCTGACATAGAAACGGCGCTAACTAAAAATGCAACAAATAAAATGTTAGTTGTCTTTAGCTTTTGACGTTGACAAGATCATTACGAAAGGCTACCTTTTAAACGACCTGTTTCAGTTTCACTTTCACCAGTTCCAGTTTTTAGGTTATATGCCTAGCGTTTGCGCCCGTCACAGACGCTTTTAGTTTTGGCCCGAGCTTCCTATATAAGATAGTGGAGATGCATATTTTAGGACTGGCAACACGGACCTATTGAATAATTATATAAGATATACACTTCAGGCTTGCTAGCCCCAAGTAAACGTAAAATCCGGCTTGTGCTGAAACAATATATAATTCAGTTCCACTATATTTCAAATTATAATAGTTAACGTTAAGACCCAGGTTACGTATACGTTGTGGTCCGATTATTTATTCACTATCAATAGAACATTGTTTCATAGGATTAATGTGTTTGCATTTCCGCACACACCGTAGAATTAAGTGTTATGAAGTTATGTGAGAAAAGCTTGCGTTCGTCATTCTTGAACGACTACATACATCTTAAACAAGGTGGTGGTATTTGCATTCTACGGATTTAGCTTATCTATCTGGCCGTTGATGTGACCCACGAAGGAAAACGCTTTGTAGCTGGAAACGATCAATTCGTTGACCCATTGCGGATTTCAGCCTCTATTCTAAAGTGCTTGCTTTTTCGGCCATGCTGCATCGACCGAAACAAGTAACGATCAGATGAAGCAATACCTGGATTGTATGCCTTGTGAGGCACAGTTTCCTGTTAGAGGTATGTTTGCGCTAGATCTGTTTTGTTCACCTTACTCTTTTCTCACGTCTTACACTTCCTGAAGTTCCTTTGCGAATCTCTTTTTCCTGCTCTTTCAAGTTCTTCTTTCTTGCGCATAAACGATCTCGAAAAAGGTCATTTTCTTTTTCCCACACCTCTATGGATCCAAGCACCTGATTAATAGGGGCCATGATTCAAAACGTACCTTGCAGTATTCCTCTATGCCCTTTTCGAAGGGTTTCACATTCAAGTACAATATGATGCACTCCATCTGTCTAACCTGAAACGCATATAACGCGTATGTCATGCTGCGCTCTTCATTTTTATTCTATAGGTTAGGCACTGATTGTGTACAATCAATACCTGCTTGAGCTCACATTGCTGGCATACCAAATTCGCGGGTCCGAAATGAACGATCCTGTTTAGCTTTGTGGCATGTTTTGTTGCTTTGGTGGCTAAACACAGTGCGCTACAGAGTACTACAGAGCGTATTAGACATTTGCTGCTCCTTTTAGACCGCCATCCAGAGCAACCTAAAAACACTTGTTGTTTTTTTTCTGAATGCGATTGCCCTCTACTTCCAGCGCCACTAAAATGCCTCGCTCCACACTCGCAAAGGAGCTTGATACCGATGGTATTTTTAGCACAGCATCCGTTTTCAACAGCGCGAACCTTTATTCCGGTTCATCTCGCTGCAGGCCATCTACAATCGGATCATTAAGATAAAGTCCAGAACATCAACCGATTCTAACAGGGCTGCAAACCTCTCGCATAGTGAAAGACTTTTGCTGTGATTCTGTAGGAATTACTTGCTGCGACGATTTCGTCAGATTACAAGGATTTCGTACGGCACACTTCTGAATAGCCTCAATTGTACATATATACGTAGTTCTGCTTACCATATTCGAGGGACATAAAACATCTAGTTCATACAATACAGACGAAATCGATCGACTTCGCCAAGTTATATAATTAAGGGGTTTAGGCGTTCATTAACACATATTTGTAATTTTCGGTTTAATAACTTCTGTTGGCGACAAGTCTTCGCGAAATTACCGAAAAATTACTTTCGTCATAAGAAATAATTCGATGTTGGGGTCGGATGCGTAAAATGTAATTGAGTTTACACTTCTGGTCCTTGTTGGTCATTTTCGGCATCTAGTTCAAATAGAACGAAAATTGACTAGACTCGAAAAGAGCCAGTGACCACCACAGAGTAGATAGAATTTAGCCAGAAGTCGACTGCAGCATGTTCTGTACTCTTAGACACCTAGTCGGAAAAAATATGTACAGCTTTTTAGTAGGAAAAGTAGCTAATAGTGAAACGCTGAAGCTGTGAAAAGTTCCAAAGCGAGGCTTTAGCTAGAGGCCAATAACGTTTAACGGAGAATCCTTCATAATTACGCCCCATGTATCTTACAGGAAGCTAGTTGTCCAGTAAATGAGACTAATTTCAGCCTGAATACTAAACGGCCGCATATGCACGCCTACTTCTGTCTCAGCAGCATATTTGCCCCTGGAGAAAAAGCTAACTATTTACAGCCTCACATTATAGGTGTGCGAAGTGTATAATAATAATAAGTAATCCATAAATTTAACACAAATAAACTGCTATCTCCGTTTCATTCCAACCTAAACTACATGCAAATATAGACACATTTCATATTCAGTCCACTGGCAAAATGTTTTTCATTGATATTTTATTATAAGCACTCTTATCCTCACCTGATCGTAGTCGATGTAGCATTAACTAGTGCAATAGAAACAATCTTACGGAACTTCGAGATTGTTTTATAGAGTTAATCAAAACTATACAACTGAAACGTTTTTTGCCGTTTCCGGAGCAGCGAGCCACCACCTACGATGACATTTTTTCCAACAATACGCATTACAGTTTTTGATAGCTTCTCGAAAAGCTTGTTAGCAATATAATAACGTACAAACAATGAAGTCGTGATAAAAATGACATCAAACAGTAGCAAGAAACAAAGCGCAAAACTTATGGACACGTGGTAGGTCACTAGCTAGATATACAGTAAATACATTAGTGAACGCCCGCAAATAGGGCTGGCAAATCGGGCGTGATACATCCAAAGCGTTGAAAGCACTTTTTCCCTTAGGTAACGCGTTCATCTAGTGTTTATTAATTATATTTACACGACAAGGTATTGATGAACATAATATCGAGCAAGTTGTTGGTTTCCTGAATGTAAGTAGATCCTTGAAATGTTATAAGCAATCTCCATTCTGAGATCAAGCATTCCGTCTATAGAAGGTACAGGAGGCGCCTGCAATAGTCAAGAACCAACCATATTTAAACAAAAAACATGAACAATACCTTTGCTAGATATACAGTCAACAGTAAAAATGCATATTAACAGAAAAATGTCGGCCTGATTATTTAGTCTGAATGAACGAAGTGATTTGCTATTAAATCTCGTAACTCCTTAACTTTCACCAGGCAATAAATGTCTGCTTTTGGCGCGTCGGCATATATTTTCGTCGTACGCTCGTCTTCAACGGAAGTTGCCTTACAAAATTTTAAATTGCGACTGGGGGTATCTGCGACGGTCGCTCAGTTTACAAGTGTCTTGCACAAACATCGATAAGATTACGGCATCCGGTTATTTCGCATTAATTTATCCATCATCCGTTCCCCTTGACTCGATAATCTGGTATCTTCTGATAAATTTTCTAAACTAAATAAACTTGTGTTACGTATTTCCGTCGTGTGAGTTGAAAAAAAATTGAAGGTATCGCACCTTAAGCGCTTTCTGGTAGAAGTGTAATGCAATGTTAAGCATGCCGCACTGGTGCGCGAGTCGGGCTGTGTTGTATAGTGTCTCCTGGGAGCCTTCGCCACGTTGTCTCACGTATTCAGCGCAAAACGTAATCGCATGACAAAGGAGGCCATAACGATTAGCTGTAAGGCAAACCAAGTAACTGTTATGAGTATACAAAATGGCGTGCACGAAATATTTCAGCAAGTCAGCCTTATTTGACATTGAACTTCGGAATCTATGGTAGATCTTTAATGCTGATTTGCAGTGTTTGATAAAAAAAATATGACACATACACGCACCACGCATTTGTTTTACAATATTGACGAAGTTTAATACGTCGAACGTAAAACCCGAAACGTAGAGGTTAGGCTTCTGAGGCGGTCCCGCACTGGCCTAGCTATCTTAGGTGACAATTTTAGGAGGCCAAAACTAGCTATCGGCGACTAAATAAATGATTGCTAGTTATGTATAGTTAGTACATATAGCTATTGTAAAGATGCGTCATAAAATGCAGGCAAATTTTCGTAAATGGCTATGAAATTAATTCTGTGCATCGAGCCACACGTAAAGTGCTGTGCTTAAATTAGAAAGACACATGTAAAACTACTGTGCTATCTTCCTACGATCTAAAGTTGAACGTGTGCGTTTCAATAGCATGAGCCAACCTGGAATTGCCCGGCGCTTAAAAGACAGACAACCCTGTACTTTGTGTGTGTAGTAGCTAACACGCTTGGGGAAACTCGGAACTAGCAACTGTTGGCGTTAATCAATGGTGCGAACAACAGTAGCAGCAACGACGACGACCACACGAGCTAGTACGCTTTACAAAAAGGGCACAGAAATACGAGACCCAAATGTCATTTAGGTAGCTGTGGTCGTCGCTTAGTTCTCGTTAACGTACCACAAGTTTTTTGCAGAGCTATCTGCAGGTAGGCGATGGCTATGCAGAGCGTCACAAGGGGAATAACCTCAGCTGGGCAGTCTCCTCGCTCGAGGAGGAAAAAGTACTCGGCTAGTGCATGCCGGTGCGAACCCAATGTCAGAGCGTTATGTCCGTTGAAGAGGCAAAGTTCGAGGGAGTCAGGATTCATACGAAGTAATCTAAGAATAAACCTAAACATAGACATAAACGTTTAAGCAAAACAGCAAGTCACTACAAATGATGACGAAAAGAATCTGTCAATTGCCAATCGATTACTAGTTGCATATATTTGCATACTTAAAAAAATACAAATGATAAAGAGGTAGTTGAGGCTTTTTCAATCCAATTGATTGTTATTATTGTAAGTAATATAGATGAAGAATAGCTTCATATGCAACAATCGCAGCTGGGCATAATTTTTCAAACTCTAATCCATGCTAAACAAGTTTTTACATAAAAACGTACTTATTATGTCTGACAATAAGTGTCCGATTGACGAGAATATTGAATATATTCCATAATCTCCGACTCAATGGATTACTTCGACAGAGAGTCCGCAAGGCCTAAAAAACCATCAAAGACATCAGACCCGCATTAGAATAGCTCTCATCTCACGCTGACGTAAACTATGTTGCCATGTAGTCAACGAAAAAGTTATTTTTTTCGTTTATATACCTGAAAGCAGACTTCGTCAAGCCGTAGGCGCATTGCTCCAACTAACGTAATCAGGTGTAGTAGGTAACTGTCCTGCAGCGAGTCATGGAGAGCGTAGATAATTGAGGCTCGAGAGCAGATATCCAAATAAAGTTCGAGTTTTCCTTCCCGGAGCAAATAAGCCAGTGCCTGCATTCATCGTACATTTTAGTAATCGAATAAATCTATTTTCTAAGCTAATGAACAGAATACGTTAGGAAAACAAATGGTCGTTAACTAATGCAGCGGGTAACGTATATGCAAAGAGGTTACTGAATAAACCTTTTATAACGTTCAAAATTAAATTATCTTAAATTAAGAAAATTAAAAAACCACATGAAATTGAACAAGTTAACATCTGCCTTTGATGCCTAAAGGAGGGAATTTTTTTTATTTAGGACGATAGGCTAAAAAATCCCCCCACTTCCACCCCGAAAGCAATCGTTTTGATCACCTGAATGCAGAGACTTGATATCTAAGTTGAATATATGATTATTCGAGACAATTGGCTCCTTGATGATTAATTACTTACCTACATTACCTGAAGCATATTGCGATCTATAACAGATATGGAAGTTCGGTGAAGATGCATACATTATTTTACCTTTTTTATATGTGCGTGAAACTCCGTTCTGTTCGGCCGATATGAAGGAAAGTCATCTATAAAAAAATAAATATATGGAAATATTGTCGTTGCCGCCGCCCAAACAATCCAACTGATTTTCGGTACTAGTGGCTGTTAAGCTTAAAATACGCGAAGAGTTCCAAATATCTTGTATTTCCCTAATGCTCTTAGTTAATTTTTTTAAAAAAATACTTCGAACTTCATACTAACTTGGTATGCCTCTCTTTGCAAGCTCTGCTTTGATGAAGTCTATTCGGCCTTTTGCCTGTGTCCATTCACACAGCATCGGCAACTTCAGGTCTTCAGGCAGATAAACCGTTGCCAAAGAAAGTAGCCGAAACAAACTCCCACAGAACTCATCCATATCTTCTGTAATTGTAAAATTAAAAAAAAAAAAGAATTATAGACTGATTGATAGTTCAATGACACATATTACTATAGCTGATTTCTTAATATGCCGTAAACAAGATGCGGTCTACATTTAAAAAACAATAAAAGACAAGGCCTAAGGATGAGTTGAATGCTATTTTATATCTCTGAACACAACTAAAATAAATTCAATGAATAAGTTAAATTTAGTAAGCTATTCTAGAAATTCCGGTTCTATCATTGTACTTCAAGCTTTCTTCTTTAGAGCAGTAGCTCCGCTAGCAACACAGATTAGCTAGCAACTTCTCTATTTATGGCACAGTTCAACTTTAATCGAACTTCCCTATGTCAGTCCCATGTAGCCATGTTATAACAAGGACTGCTTAAAAATATTAAAACTGATAGTAACGAGAACAATAAGAAAGAATGAAAAGACGCCGTACCCCCTGCCAGAGCTAAATCAAATCTCCGTTTGACAAGTTTCAGATCGCGCGTCTCACGAAGAACTTCGCTAGCCTGACGTTTACGGCCTATACTTTCAAGGAACTTCGAAAACATGAGACGAGCATCAGCATGGTCTGGAGCCATCTCCAGCACTTTTTCATACGCCTTAAAATCAAAATCGACATGATCAGAACTACGTCAACATCAA
Source organism: Varroa destructor (assembly GCF_002443255.2). Lineage (NCBI taxonomy): Eukaryota > Metazoa > Arthropoda > Arachnida > Mesostigmata > Varroidae > Varroa > Varroa destructor. The sequence continues at coordinate 7,835,586 of NW_019211460.1, read as the reverse complement.
TTAATGCTGCGCAGTATAGTTGCTAATGGAATACATTCTAATTCCCTACTCGTTTCAACAATCACACTTCTACAAGAACTGACGCTTAAAGGTGGCGTTTGGTGGATTTGGAGGCATAGTGATGTAATTTTCGTTTACTTCAGTAGTTTACTGCCAACCAACATATCATATACATCTCGAGAAGTCGTAGGCTCACCATAGTGAAACGAGTTAAAATAGTGAAAACAGCGCCACAGATCTTTGAAAAAGCAATGTATCGCAAAGTCAACTGGATTCGCGTGCTTCAAACGCATGCTTGGAAAGGTTTTTGAAGTCTTGAGTCCCGCTCCATCTAAGATCATTAATTAATAAAAATTTCAAATTTTTTAGTTTAATGCATTAATCCGTCAATTTTTTAATGATTTTTTTTCCATGAATGAACATTTCCCAAATTAAAATTTTATGCCAACGTATGTTAAGCATTAAACAATAGAATGATTGTAAAAAAATGTACCCATCGTTGGCAGTTATTTGCATAAGCGAGTTTAGAGTGCACCGAATGGGACCGTTGTCATTTGAATTATAACAGTGTCTACCTGAATAGCATTTTCGGTCTGTTCTGGATCCTTCACAAGACACTGCGCAAGAAGCCACCAAACTCCTGCAATGTTAAACCGTTGTGAGCGGAGCAAGAGATCGCAGAGCTCGCGAGCAACACCTACTTCTCCGCTTTGTTCGAACGCTTCCGCCATATCAAATACGAGATCTCCCATAACCTTTTAGGAACAAATTGCTGACATTTACTTTATGTTACACATTTATTAGACATTCTACGATTCTGGAGAAGTAAAGCAGGAGCGATTTAGATACTATATTTTGCCGCACAGCTATTGTTATAGATGTTCTTTACAAAAAACCACTGTACAAAATTAGAGATTTATAATATAATATATAATTTATGACAAGCATATGGCGTAGACTAAATGCTTGAGCAATATTTTAGTCAATGAAAATTGCCTTAGAAGTAAGTTTTCTTTTCCACAGCTGAGTGCAATGCTTAGATATTACTAACTTCGATATCTCCGTCGCGGGCTATAGGGCCCATTATCTCCTTAGCCAAATGGACACCTCCCAAATGGGCCATGCAGATGACGGCCTTAGCCAATATATCCAGCGGCAGCTCAACCAGGCGCACAGACTTGCAATTCAACAAGGAAATTTTCGTATCCGTCGGAGTATTTTCGTCACTGAACTCTTCCGGTATCGGTGTTAATTCAACCCCACAGTGCGATACCAGAACGCGCATCGCCTTCGAAAACTGTTTTGCTTCCACCTGTATATTAATATGATCGTAGACGACGTCATTAACTCCTAGTCGAATCAACATATACCTCGCATCTAAATGTTCTAAATAAATGTATGTTATATATACTATATATTTAGCAAGATGTGAACGAATGCGGTATATAATAGCAGAGCAAGGAATACACAGTTCATACTTCTAATCGTATTTATACTAACTTGAATTTCGAGAAGCATGTGGACGTCCTCGGAAGAGATCGACTGCGGAAAACGTTGAAAGGCCAATTCTAGCACCTCAGCCCCTTTTTTTGGCTGAAAATTTTCCTTGTAAATTTAGATTAGCGAGTCCAGGTAATCCGCCTCAGGTACAGTTAATTGTGTAAAAATATGTCGTCTTCGAAAATAAAAAACTTCTTTGATTTGAACTGGTATTACATAGTGCATTGCCAGCTACACAGATATGCGTGTGCTAATATGTTTAAGTAGCAAGGTTCTGCTTCAAAGAGTTATTCTATTCTTGTTCTAGCTATGTTTTCCATACTTTGGATTATATCATTTACCTTTCCATACTTGTACTGAATTTGCGCAATAGTTCTAGATAGCTGAATGCACATTTGCGCCTGGTTTTCCGAAAATCGGGGAATAACCGCAGCTCCATAGCGAAAACAGTCTAAATGGTTGCCTAGTTCGCTGGCCAGAGTCACAATATCCAAATAGAACTCAGCGTTGTCAGGATCTGCTTTTACTGCCTTTTTAAGGCAGAGGAGGGCTTGTTCACGGTCGCCAAGGTCGATGCTCCAAGTCGCTAAACGGTGCCACTCTTGGGCATCTTTTGGACGAAGATATGCCCCAATCATTGATACTTGCAGTGCTTTTAGGTCATCACCTTACAACGAAATAGTTACAAATGTGTCCTATGATTAACGTCAAATAAATCTAAGGATGCTTTCCCAATCAAAATGTAGCTGTTATCTTAAGATAACTTTTGAAAATCTATCAGACAGGATACCTTGTTGCATGTAAATCGTTCCGAGAGTCTTATATGCATCGGCCGCATCAGGGGCTATACGAATAACCTCCATACATTTCTCAATAGCTTTATCTAGACATCCAGCTGCCAAATGCAGCGACGCTTGACCCAGAGAGCCTTGTAAGTCACGTGGCAGTTTCTTGAAACGACGAATTCTTGGGCCTCTGGTCGGTGTCGGTTTCTGGAAAAGCACAAATAATATTTCCCATAATAAGTTAGTAAAAATTCTATGCATTTTTTTCTAACTATAGTTCAATGAAAAATTTGTAATGGCGGACTTTCACCTGCAAGCTTTCCAGAGGCCTCTCAAAAGTACTCTCAGACAATATTCATATTAGAAAAATGTTTGTCAATTACCTTGGTTTCAGTCGTTTTTCGCGTACTCGTCGCCGGTTCATTGTCAGCTTCAACGTCCGAATCGGCACCAGAATTCTCACCTTCGTCATCTTCGACGTCCATTTGTTCGGCGAAATCAGTAAAACTTATTGTCCCTGAAATGCAAAGCAACTTATTCTCAATATAAAAATATTGGGTGAAATTACGATATTGAAAAATATGGCGAAAATACCTCCGACAGCTGCATTGAATACGTATTGCATCAGATGCGTAAAAAGTTGCCGGCTAATTATATTCCTCTTCGGTGTCTATAAACAAGCAAGGGCTGGCAGCGATCAATAGAATAGCGTGTGCACTTTGTAATAATGAAACGCAACACCTTGGAATAAATAGTCTCCATTTGTCCTAAAAATTTACGGTCAAAATGAGGAGTCGATTACGGTGAAACTTTGCAAATCTCACAGAAAGCCTGGACGACGACTCTCCTTGGCACGGGAAACACTGAGGCTCATTTGCACACAGGGTAAAAGTCGATCTAAACGAATAAATCGCAAACATATGGAGCACTGTATATGCCGATCTAACGGTCTCAATACCACGTCATGATCCACAACTTGGCCTACTGACGGGCACCCTGAAACTCATTTGAAAGCGAGAGTTGCATCTTCATACCCACAAAGTACACTTAATCAACAAATATCCAGGACCATCACTAGTGTCCTTCGCCCGCCGATCATAAGATGAAAAACTCGTACTCAGAACCCAAGGGCGAGTGTCGAGCAACCGTTTCGGTCACAAAAGTTCTTAAAGTCATGTAGCTCATAAAGCCGGAAGTGCCACTAAGTTACTTTTATTCAAAAACAACAAGAAAACGGCAGTAATCATCAATGGCGAACTCTTTCATGACTCATTGGAAACGCTCTCGAGGACATTAAACGCAAACAATCTTCGCTTTTAACAAGATGAGGCAATCGCGCTGTGTGGCAAATACGGCGACCAACCTGTTTGAAGCCAGGTCTCCAGGCGTGCCGATTCCGGTACGTGAGAACAGGTGGCTTCTGGGTAGTGCAATTTAACCGCTCTCGATTTGTCTAATGAATCTATGGATAGGACCGAGTCTACAAAGCAACGCTGAGGATAATCAACGGCCATAAAAATAGCAACTGGTAAAACTGACGTTGAACTACGCAGGGCTGAGATTACATGAAAATGATCAAGCTATGCGGATGGTACCCAAGGGAACGTTAGCTAAGATTGTTTCCGTGGGTAGTTAAAAGTAAACCTGGGCTAGGCTAACGTAAGAATAAAACAAGCGCATATATAGTTCCCTTTGTTTTCTATTCAGGAGCATCGAATCTGCCAGCGACTTTTTGCGCGCCTGATGTAATCGGATGAACGATGCTCTTCGAGGCCAGATACCGAGCTCTATTGGGGAGCAAATTGAAAGGCGACCTAGCGTAATACTGAGAAAAGAAATGGTCTATGCTTTTTCATTGAGGAATTCGTTCAGCTCTTTACACTATCACTCTCGCTGGTATTGAAAACTCGATGGAACTTACCAAGTGTAAGAAATTTTCCGTAAAATAATTTTATGAACTATTTTGATTATTGTTTCCAAGCATACTATTAGTGCAAGCCATGAAATTGTCTACAGCAACTAGAATATTCGTTCTCATTTGATTGAAAGTTTTGCATTCAACCAAGGTGCCATGATTTTATGACTCACAACATAGCATAGCACGATCAAGAATCCAGTCTTCGTACGGGTCTAGTGTCAGTCATGACCCTTCACTCTGACTCCATGTATTGATAGTGTTTATAAATTTCAGCTAAATAGTTAAATATTAGTGAGTATTTAGGAGCCTACCTTCAAGGAAATTTCTAGTAATCTCATAAGCGTCGTGTGGAATAGTCGAGCCCAAGGGGTCATCAGATCGACTCTGCGAAGGACCGTCCGGTTGTTCCTCACCGCTAGCGTGTGAGTCCCTTTCGAGCTCTCGCTGAGTTCGCCTTTCCCTGGCAAGTCTTCGCAATTCTGCAGCTCCTACTTCATAATCTTTATCCTTATCATCATCTCGATAATCCTGCCATTGCAAGTACAAAAACAAACGGTAATGTATGAGACAATACTATTAATTTGTTACTATTTGCAAAAAAAAACCCTATACATTAGCGTACGGCGCTTTACGATGCCAAAGGTATTAAGGTTTTTATTGTAATTGATATAGTTATTTTAAAAAGCTCAATTAGCAAATTACATTTTGCATCCGTTATCAGTTACATTTACATTTTAGTTTCCTTAAAAAATGAAATTTGGGTTCCGAAATAATCCAAACCATTATATGTCAATTTATTTGACGATACTATCTGATTGGTCCTTGTGATGATGCAGTGGTAGCACGTTTGCCTAACTTTTAGACACGTACAATGGCATAGGCTCAAAGCTGGCCATAGACAAATGTTGTTTTTATAGGAAGGAGGCAACCGCCTGAAGCAATGCTTCAGCGGTATTGGACGTAAAGCACAAAATATGTTTTTAGGTTTAGATAACTAACTTCGCTCTCTGACGATGATGAGTCTAATCCGACGAAGTCATCCTCCAGGGGTAACCTTGCCCCTGGACGTCGACGTGCGATTCGTCGAGCTTTCTGGTTCAAAGCGTCGGGCAGCTTCTGTATTACTCTGGATCGAAAGCAAATGCATACGATGCAATGTGATATAGTACACGCTAGTTTTGATTCATTTTTGGAAATCAGATTCAAATATGCCGATTGCTGACTCTCTCACACGGCCCAGAATACGCACAAAGTTGATCCGACGCACCTGCTAATCGCTTCAGTCTCATCGACGACATCAAGCGACACTTCGTTTTGATCGTCGTCATCATCAGCATCATCGTAATCGTCGTTAATCTCCATCTCTTCAGGATCATCTTTACCGTTTTCAGCATCAACTTCAGCTACAGCTTTACGTATCTCTTCGAGTCGCGGGTCCTTCAGCGATCCAAACAGGGCTCGAAACGGGTCGTCATCCATGGCTGTTTACTGAGTCGCTTTCGTCTGTAATTTAAATTTGAAGAAAGACCATCTTTTTCAACTAGAACAAACACCTTTCTTCTAAAACACTACCCTTAATACACAAATTGAAACTGAATTCGTATTATGTTGCAAATTTGGATAAAAACGAACATGTTTACCGTTTCGAAAGATTCAATTTATATAACTATGCGTAGCTATTGGATAAAGCTGAGAACGAAGCAGACATGATCACCGATCAAAGTTTATGCTTTTAAATCGGGTTAAGTCAACTAGCTTGTAATTAGTTAAATAGAATGCTCATAGCAGTAATTCAACATTAGATGTCAACTACAGCACAACAATCAACCTCAATCTAAACTCAAGAGTCAATTCACTGAGCTCATAAAAGGACAAAAGTTACCATACCTGTACTGTTCCTTCACAGGATCCTAGCTGACATCTAAATTACCCCCTGTCAAGCGTGAACGACCGTCTAACGTTCTTTCACTTTAAGTTCATCAGTTTACTTTCAGCTGACAGGAGTATTTGGGGGCCTTCTTGTTGTTTGTAAACAAAGAAAGAGCAGCTAAATTTTGAAGACTTCGGGCCCGGCGCTGACCTGAACATAAAAATGGTTTGTTTATAACAAAAACCACCTTTATAATAGCTACTTGTATCGACTAGCTTATTATTAAATATTAGATCTCTCGAGCTAAAGTGCATTGTACAAGCACAGAACAACAGACGCATATTTGCTTTTAGTATGCACGTTACTGTTTCCGACAGTGCATTAGGCTTCGTGTCCATGTAAATAGCAGCGACCTTTTGTTAGTGAACACTTTTCAGAAATGATCGACGGTATTCGAACATACTTAAAGAGGACCCAGGTAACAATATTGCGGTATTTCGCGCTGCAGCTGCTGCAGAGTGTAGTTTCGTATAACATTTAGGCGATGCTTCGACAAGTCAGTCAGAGATGGGCTTTTGGATTGGCTCTTCAATGGGAGCGCAGTTCGGTGAGATTTGTAGGCAGAGTTCCCCGTGATCCCGACGAACGACTAATGCAGCAGGGCCACGGTCAACTCAGTCTGCTCGAGAAGTACATGAGCGCGAAGCAGGCTTGTGAAGGTACAAGCGATTTATTCTTATGTGATATATTTTGCACGTATTGAATCATGTGGCTATATACATGTGTGTAAAATGGTCAGTCGTCCTCCCCAATAAATTCACGTATCAACCTTCAAATCTAATTTCGGTAATATTGTGGGATTGTGACTTGGCAACCAATGAAGTAATATAAACAATTTTTTTAGTGGGGTTTTTTGTCTTATCGAGAGTCGCTATCGGAAATTTTCCTTTGTTTATTACCGTCGCTCTGATCCCTAGGTCTTATTGCTTCGATTTCATAGAAACATGGTACTAGAAGGTGATTTTTCCATGTGCTGGAATATACAAGGTATCAAAAAAATGTACACACAGTTTGAATAACTACAACTTCAGATGTTATTTATGTTTCATAAGATATTTAAATTGCAAATTATTCTGAGGAAAATGTGTAACCTTTTATTGTACGGCAGATATTCCGTAAATGATTACCATTCTGACATTACTAATAACGACGGGCTATTGATTCACAAACTTCACTAAACATTTTATATGATATTGTAACCAATTCTAGGTTAATTACGTATTAGACATTTGCCAGTGTTGTCGGTTTCCTGACTCAGATCTCATTTTAAGGTATCCCCACAAGAAGAAGTGTTAAAGTACGACCGCTTCTTCCTATTCATCTAGTCAAAAGATTCTCATCAAAAGACGGTCATACATGACAATGATAGGCTGCAGGTCCTATTCGAAATAAAATTTGCGAGTTTAATCAAAATCCATATCTTTTTTCTAGATTTAACTGTAAATATGTACATTTTTAGGCGCCGTGTACTTGGCTTTTATGTACAACGAGTACATTTGTAGACAACTTGCTAAGGGAAAAAATTGAGCTTATTTTTACTCTACATATATAGCAGCATAGCAGCAATGCCAGTTTTGCGTAAGCTCGAAGCTGACATAGAGACGATGAGCTTTGACTTGACAAATAGGAAATTTTATAAACAGAATACATCTAGGTAGACGACTATGAATCTTCAATCGGTTTACTGGAGATAATAGCCATAACTCCTGTTATGTTCAGTGATAAATTCAGATTAGGGCCATTGATATAAAAAACTAATTGGTTGTGTGGCAACAATGTGCTTTTTATTATCATTGTCCAACCGCTGCCATTTTGACTTCGTTACCAAAAGGTAATGAAGGCTAAGAGAAGAAATGGCTGCAGAATATCTACTGAAAACTGGCCTCTCTTCGTACGACTACTTTAATTTCCGAAGCCTATACAGAATGGGGTTGACAAAAAAAATGGCCCTAGGCCCAGAATGTAGAATATAGAACTTGAAAATATTTTATAATGTTGGAGCATTGAGGCTAAATGTGCATGCATCTTTTCGGTACATCGGACTTTGCATTTCTTGTCAGTTTTGAAGCAGTATTTTTAATATTTTTTTTTATCTATTGTGAAACGTATCTAATGTAACTGTGTACCCTCTTAAGATGTCCAATATTTGGTGAATTTCACTCGTCTTCCATTCTTTGCTTGGTAAAGATTTTTACTGTTCATTCGTAGTTCCTGTTTAAAATCACACCTATTCTAGCCAATTATAACTGCCCCCTAAATAGATTAAGAATTGATTGTTGTGATTTTTATTTTTTCTGTTCTTTGCCATTTACTGACAAGTGCTTGTCAGACAAATAGATTCGTCCATCGATTGTTGGACAGTCGGAATTTATTACCCAGAATTGCTATTCGTTTATGTGTACCGTCATTAGTTCGACTGGAATCGGGCTACGCTTTTTAATAAAATGAATAAACGTTACGTATTTGTTCGTGCTAGCCTCATATACTTCATACATGATGCATTAGAATTATGTGCGGCCAGTGAATCAGTATAATAGTCAAGAGAGATTAAGTTATGTGAAATTTTATTTTGATATTTGTGTGACAAACTTATTTATAGCCATGCCGACACCTGAAGTAAACCCATATGGAGTGTTTGCTAATAACGAGCTCAATCTGAGTGGGATCAAGGTTTACGGCTTCGATTATGATTATACGCTAGCCGTCTATACGGGTCAATTGCATTATCTCATTTATGATCTCGGACGCGACTGGCTAATCAATAAATTTAAGGTGAGATCTCGTCCTATTTATTAACACATTGGACCAATTGTCGAATATTGACGGTATTAACAATGGAACTAAAAAGCTTGTCTGATAACGAAATCAGCCTCCTTAAAACGGAGCTTGATTTCGCTCAATTAGCAGGACACGAAATAGTTACCTTCGAGCTAATGAGTCGATTGCAAATCGGGTCCATTACAGTATCCCAAGGGTATTGGTGAGTTGGAGTACCGGCCTGGTTTTGCCATTCGTGGTCTACATTACGACATCAAGGAGGGTATATTGATGAAGATCGATTTGTTTCATCAAATCCAATATGAATCTGTATACCGTGGTCTTACTCCGCTTTCGCGGGAAGAGATCGAGAACATTTATGGAGGAAGCTATATTCCACAATATATGATTCGGGCAGGAAACGAGGTAAAGGCTTACTTTAGTTTTGTTAATTTAGAAATAAAATTGCTCAGTATTCGTAAGATTAAGTTTTTTTTTCTCCTTTTACTAACGGTAAAAATTACATGTTTATTTTTTTCCAGAAAAACCGTACGAAGCAATTAAACGACCTGTTCTCTGTGCCTGAAATCTGTCTAATTTCAAATGTAACAGAGTACTTCATCAAGAATAATATCGCTTTCAACCCTGAGATTTTGTTTTACGACGTGCAAAATGCGGTAGGCTCAATCCACCCAGTCATTCACAACATGTTCAATGAGAGTAACATTGGCACCTACCTGGAAAAGTATCCAGAACTTCGAACGTTCCTACAACGTCTCAAGGAAAATGGAAAGAAGATGTTTATTGTGACCAATAGCCCATTTAAATTTCTCGATGTGGGGATGCAGTACATGCTAGGAGAAGAGTGGCAGGAATTTTTCGACGTTGTCATCGTACAAGCACGCAAGCCCAAATTCTTCACTGAACAGTTGAGGCCATTCCGGATGTACGACAAGGAAACAAAGAGTCAATTGTGGGAGCGTGTCGTCAGGCTCAAGCAAGGTTCGTTTTTTAAGTGTCGCAAGTCAAGTTTTCAGTCAGGTCAATTTTGCTCCAAACAATTCGGACACGCTGAAAAGCGGATGCCAATACATTACACGACCAAAGTGCATCTGCTACATTTGAATACGAATGAGTGGCAAGCTTATTTCTTGCAATGCCAGTAAAGACAGATTTGTTTTTGCAGGAAAAGTATATGTAGAAGGCACAGTTAACCAACTCCAACAAATGACAGGCTGGGTGGGCCATTCTGTGTTGTATTTTGGCGACCAAATTTATAATGATCTTGCTGATCTAACCCTCAACTATGGATGGAGAACTGGTGCCATTCTTTACGAGCTCGCGGTACGTATAGATACAGCAATCAAGTAACAAAACGACTAGCAAATAAACAATAATTATGTATTAATAATTAACAGTAATCATTGTTAATCTCAGAACACACGTCTCTCAATCAGATTTTATCAGGATTTGGATGGATATCAGCGAATGGAACTAATTTTTGAGACTATTCCGAAGCTGAGGTTATTCTACAATAATCTGTATTTTAAAGCGTAATACACTGTCACGCAGTTGTTAATTTCATCGATGCAAAATAGAACAGTTTTCTTTGAATGTATTTTTCTTTAAACCTTGTATAATAGATGCCGAAAGCTACTATCCCAGAGACAACCTCTCTATGTTTCAAGTTTTACGTCCGGTGTCACCGCTAAGCATAAGTTGACTTGCAAAAGTTTACAAACTACGTTTCCACCGCGAGCCCATTTACAGTCCCCAACCAAAAGCATGTCGGGTTGGTCGAAAAATACATCGATGCGTTAAAAAAAAACTACCAGCTCGAGGTCGACGTCGCGCACCGGAATTCTCCCGTTGCGCTAAAAATTCGCGGCAAATCTCGCGCGTATATTTTCACCGTGGGTCCTGTAAGATACAGCTTATTCGAGGATGAGTGATAGATCCCGTAGGTGCTTAGATTTGTTCAAACTTTCGATACGAAATTCCTCTGGCAGCAACAAGCCTTAGCAAGCTACTTAGTTAAGATAGTTTTACTTAGTAAAAAAAGTGAAGGAGTCATTACAGAAATAAAGCTCAATTCAGCCTAGTAGGGCTTTATTTTTGAGTGGAAACAAGTGCGTCGAGGACGGTGTATCACGCTTCACAATAATTAGCAGTCGATGGTTTCGATAAACTTTGTTCCCTAATTTCTTTTTTGCGGTCCTTAGCACGAAATAAAAACATCGAATTCAGAGGAGTTTCGCCATACAGCGAGTTGGTTGCAAACACTCCAGCATCTAATTGCGGATATGCAAGATTCAGCCGACATTCAGGTACGCTTGCTTTCTTAAATTCTGGTGCATGTATCATTGTGCCACTTACAGAAAAATGATTTGCCCTTAAAGTAATATGTAGAATACAGATCAATTCACTAATTAATGTATTTTTGCATTCCAGGATTTTATCGATACATTGCTCGAGGAACGCGATCTGCTTCGAAAAACAACAAAAAGTCTTTTTAATTCAAACTTCGGATCTGTATTTCGAACACATCATAATCCGACGTACTTCTCCCGACGGCTGTTTAGGTAAGTCCATAATGTGTGTCTGATCATCTAGACGCACCTATACTGCTGCGTGTAATGCTTTTTACATCGGATATTAGCTAAATTATTGCTTCTTATCTATCATTTTCAGATATTCGGACATATATATGAGTCACGTAACCAACCTGATGAATTACTCCCTTAACCATACCTTCTATCCTAGGCGTGGAGTCCTCCCCCATGAGTGCTATATCCCTCACAGCTAAGCGCACCTTTTCTCCTACTATTGCAATTGCTCCCAGTGCAAAATATTGAGTCGTACGAGAGAGAGTTCTCTGGCCAGACCGAATGAGACCAGACGGCAAGCAATATATATTTCTATCTGTGATGAATCTGTGTATGAAATTGTCTGTCTCACATTGGAATATGATTTTTAACCAAATAGTTAATTTTCACTATACCTGCTTATGGATTTAACTTGACAATGTGACCGTCGTAAATTTATTTTTGAATTCCCCTTTTCACTATTAATGTTATTAGAAGCTTTTTTCAATTTGTTTATAGGGTTTTTCATCATAGTAAGTCCTCTGACGAAGAACAATATATATCAATAACAAATTCCAATTACTATATATATATATATATATATATAGTATATTTTTTTATATTGTCTAAAGTACACGAGTGGAAAATCTGGTATCGTTCTTTTGTGCGCCCTGTTGATATAAACTATATTTACGCTATCTTTGAATATTGTTAGAAAATTTTTTCAGAGAACTATTTGACATTGGTTACCCTCACTATGAATCCCTGTGATTATATTAATGGGGTATGAAATAAAATAGTGCACTTGATGATGGAAATGAACAAACGTATAGGAGTTTTTGTACTAGGCGTGTACTTTTGCTGACATATATACGCCGTTATGTAGATAATAGTGGTTCTTAAGATGACCGCAATGGCAATTTGATGAGATAAAAACATGACATTTACTTCAACGACAGCTGCAGTAGATATCACCACATATACTCTAGCGTTGATTGCATCTACCTAATTTCTTGAAATATCATCAGCTTCGCATAATTTCGTCACTTAGGTGGCTGCAGATTTCGTTAGATTATATCCCTTTTAGATATCGGAATCGGCTTGTTTAGTAGAAGCGGTTCGAAGGTATTCGAGGAACTCGATTGCTATATGATGCCACTGAAAGTTCTCTACTTTCTAATTTTAGAGCTTTCTAATGTAAGAAAAAACAACAAAGTACTTGTATTGCTATGCGTTTATTTGAATTCGATGGCCTTCACGTCATGCGTTTAGTACGTTCATTTCAGTACGTTTGAGGATCACGTCTAATAACCGACTAAGTTACACGTAGTGCGTTCTTGCTGTATCACAGAACTCTGAATGGCTGAACCAGTTTTGTTTTGAAAAGAGTCGCGGAATTCAGGAACTTCCATAAAAGCTCTACATTTACTCGTTGTCAGTGTTATTATTACATATCGAACCCGATGAACCCGGTGAAATCTATTCAACAAATGCATGTATTAATTTCCTTGACACAGTTTGTTCAATGTATTTCGTGCCAAATACGGTTTTACTCAAAGTACTCAGCTGTACTAAACAGGACCATCTCGCCAGGATGCCCTCGTTGATGGGGTATATAGCATCGACATGTCCAATCGTAAATAGTGTACATATCCATTACTCTATAGAATTATATATTTTAGAATCGCAAATAAATTTAAACCCTTGTACTACAAAATTTCGCGGTATTTTCAGTGAATTTATTCTAATACACCAGATACACCGTACGTACACCACATACTGTAAGTAATTGTTTCCGCAAAACCGTTATAAAGCTGCGTCCCCGGCAGTCTTTCCAGCTGCGGTGATTAGACTACAATAAACAGCGGGCGCGTGGAGCATTGATTCTTCGGCGGACGCTGGGGTTTTCTACCTTCTGAATAGTTACAACAGCGAAGGGCCTGTTGTCTGGTGAGGGGTAAACTTCCCCCTAATGGGAGAGGGCAGCCCTATGCGCGCACACACATTAACCGGGTGAAAATTTTGGTTGATAGGAACGTCTAAATTCGAAACTTCGGCACCGTGCGGCAGTATCGGTGCAACAGCGGCGTCTTTTTTAGTGATCGCCTAGCGGACTTCGCAGGGCGTGTGGAACGGAACGGTCAGACAACCACTCTTGGACACCCATTGGCGCTAGTGATATTAATCTGTTGCTAACGGCCAACTCATTTACGTATAGGGATAGTGAATATACCGTTTGGTGCAGTTTGTCTTCACTTCCCACACTATTCCAAGTTCTTCAGGATCTGTACAAGTGGTCTGTAGTACTGCGACATCGACGTTGTTGTGTGAAAAATGCCGAAATAACTTTGTTGAAGTCCCACGAGAAGAGCGTCGAACGTATAGAGTGAATTTCGTTTCTACGATTTTCCATCACGTGAGTGCACACGGAGATTGAGAGCCTGGGGTTGAAGTGAGCATTTACAACTGAATAAATTCAAGGAGGCAGTAAAATATCTAGTAATACTGCATAGTAAGCGCGAGTCATTTATAATGTTGTTAAAGTATGTTACCTACTTCGTGCTCGTATGCGAAACGCAGTCGCTACTTGGCAGTGCCTCGGCCGAAAGAACTGTGAAATTTATACAAACTGACCTGTCAAACCGGAACCAGAATCTCACATGGGACACCCTAATGGGAAATATAACAGACGGTATCGGTAGTATTCTTAACCAAGCCTTACCTCATATTGTTCGCGCCACGTCCGAAATAGAAATTGGAGCCGATTGCACCGCCGCGATGTTTAAGTTCTTTCTTGAACTGCGTAAACTTACGCCATGGGCGCTCAGAAGTACGTATGATTTTTGTTCTTTAGTACAATGTAAATAACACATTTTGGCATCATTAATATCTCATAATCAATTCGTTTTTGCAGCGTATGTGATTTTTTGACAATCTGATCCTGATATGTTGACGAGATCGACTGTAATGTTACCGTCGCACCATCTTTACGGATATAAAATGTGTATATGCGAAATACAAAGCGGTCGTTTGTAACAGTCGGAGCGCATGTACAGGCTAGTGACACCCATAGCGCACTCTTGGGCCAAGAAAAAGCCGGAAGTGTTTTGCACCGAAATCATTGTTTGTTGTAGTTGAATTTATTCAACAATGCATCTTTTTCCCCAGATGTTTTCACTAGCGCAGCCTTCTGGTAACTTATATATATATATATATACAGATAAATAACTATATAGAGTATGTTAAATGATACTAATATTGCATGCCGATGTATTTGGTGACAAGAAATCTAATTTCATCACCAACAAACCTGTGCATAATGCTCAAAATACTTGCAACAAAACTACCTGTGGAAGGTGTGTCTTCATGATGTTTAGGGACCAAACGTTAATCGCGTTGAAGGCATTCATTGCGCCCACAAAATAGACACGCAACGGCATGCAAGGCCCACAATTTCTGACAAGCGCAGTTATGCTATTGCATCTCTAAATCAATAATACTATGTTTATACTTCATATATATATATGCTTTTATCGGTGTCTTTGACAACTCGTTTAAGTGAGGTCCTTACAGAGCAAATGTAAAAAAGAAGCAGATACATTTATATTCTTTTGTAAAGCCATTAAGAACCTGTAGCGCACGTTTTTATTATTGCGAATCAATACTTGATAAAAGTCAAATGTGGGCTCAGTTGCAGCGTAAAACTGCCGGCCTTACCGAAAATATTGTAGAAAAAAAACCCTTATTTTTTGTTTACACATATTCAGCTTGAATATCGTACGTGCAGGGTGTTGATCTACATCCATAAAGATGAGATTGCCGCCTTTGTTGTTTTTGTTGTTGTTACTATATGGTAAAGGTAATTGAAGAAGAATAAAAAGGTATCAGACTACACTGATATTATACCTATCTGAAGTCGTTACAGAGCGAACAGTGCGATATCAGCGCATGTCTAATCATACCTAGTGTATGTCAGTGATTATTATGTATTCATCTTATGAGGGAAGATTGCATGCTGCAAACAAAAGCTAGAGAATAATTGTGTATGAAAGCCATTTCTTATGAGAAAACGTTTGGCGAAATAGTCTACGAAAAAATACTTAATTGCCACAATCCTTTAGCTACCTTGTTTGAATGGAAAATAGTAGCTGGTCACCTTTTCTCATTTCATTGCTATTATTTTATAGAGACATACAAAATCGACTATTTGAAATGTATAAACATTGTCAGACAAATTTGAGTTAACAGTATCAGATACAGGATTAGTTCCCGAGGTAATCATAACCATACTATCTGTTCCCATCTACTTACCGAGATTTTTTTAAATAGCTTGCATTGTAGCAGTTCGTCATCACAATGTGCCATTTTCCGATATCTACGTTGGCTATAGTACATCAGATGTGTATATTTAGCCTGTTGTTTTGTTAGCAGTATTAATAGTATTATGATTAATTGTTTAGCACTAATCTTTATTACACATTAATAAAGAGGCAAATTTACAAAAGAATGGAGCTCTACTCCCATTAAAATGAGAAAATATCAGGAAAAAAATCAGCAAAGGTGCAATTATTTTCATGGCCAAATGTATTGCCTTTTTTTTGCCTTGTAACTACCATTTTCATCGTAAACATATTGCTTTTTGTGTAAAAGTTGTTTTTCTTGTTGTCATCAGTACACTTGGTTTATTACTTCTGATTGCTGTTTCTATGGCTGGTCATATGACGACGGACCACTTAGGCATTACATAATTACCCTGAGGTCCCATGAAAACATGCATGAGTCCAAGTGAGTCCAATGGTAATGTGTTTCGTCCTACTAAAGACGCGGGTTGGTCTGAGTTCAAATCTGAACGTACACGACTTTGGAAGGAGCCATCCATCTGAAACTATGCGTACCAGACATAAAGCTCGAAACATTGAACATGCTTTTAAGAGAGTCGTGGTCAAGGCTAAATGACACAGGCGAATACAAATGGAACGTTCAGTAGCTGCGTTTCGTAATTAAAGGCTCTCAAGCTTGGCAAACCAGGCCAAAGCATACTTTTATTTATTTCGTCGTGTGTAAACGTTACTCAACCGAGAAGCATTTATTAAATATTTTGGGCATTGATTGATGTTTCTAAGTGTGAGATGAATCAGTACCATCAAGCGCGGAAACAGGCTGACTCATCTTCACGTTTCATAAATTTTACTAAACACTGCATAGTCAGATTATTTATATACTCGCAGAAGAGGGCTAATTGTGCGGCGTTGTGTTGACAAAATATCCTATTTTACCGCAGGTACCGCTGAAATTGCATGATCCAAAACACAATATCATGGCCATGGCTTAGTCAATATATCACATAGAGTTCGTAATTCCTGGAACTAATTCACCTGTACGCATCAAAACTATTATGGTCTCTGAAGTACTACTAAGCCAAATTGGCGGAATTCTAGTTAACGGAATGTCTACCCGTGTTCTTGTAGACGCGTCTACAAGTACCAATAGTAGGCGAAGTGGACCATTCGTAAGGGTATACTAACGAGATTAGAATTATTCAGGTTTCCCATATTGGACGGACTGACGCCCTATGTAAGCACAGGCTGACGACATGGACTCATATTTGACAGTTGCTAATTGTGTAATAGGTGTGGCTTTTCCTATGACGTCCTTCTAAAAGATCTGGTAGAGTTGCAGTCATTGGGTAGGATATAACTGGTTACACCACTCCTACAACGCCTCATGACGCGGAACCTTCGCAGATGCGTTAGCACAGTTTCGTTGGTAGTAAAAGTGAATTTATTCTTTGAAAATATTTTATTTTTAACCGACAAATAACAGTGACTTTCTCGAGCTGAAATCAAAACTCAAATGCTGCTCTATTCGACGAAGGAGTTCATTAATACAAAGGTACTTGTTTCAGCTTATCTGTCATTTTTAGAAGCTTCGTCCAAGAAGTAAATGGGCAACCAGTGATATTATAGTATAAATGCCTAACAACTACCAATCGATTTACTGACAATACTGTCCTTTACACGTGAGATCTTCTTGATGAAGTTGCTTTTCTATTTCAGTTCGATATTTGGGGTAAATATGATGTTGTCTCCGTCACCGTATAAAAAAAACACTATTCTAATTAAGAAGTTTTCTTGAAACATTCCAATCCCTTGAAAAATTTGCTCATACCACCGTAGCTTTTTTTGAATGAGTATTCTTCTTGGTTATGTTTATGAAGTTATATAACAATAGTTGAAGACAAAAAAAAAGCGTTTCCCATACGCACCAGCTATATTTAAAATAATTTGCAGAAAAATAAGTTCCTAATATTAATATATTGTAATTTACTTCTTTATTAGTTAATTAAGCTGTAGCTATTATATTCTATCGTGTTATAATTACGTCTTTATTCATAGTACTGTTTGTGGGCCCTCCATATCGATAAGACAGGCTTCGAGAAACAAGAAGGCAACTAAGTTTTTTCCGACGCCTAATACATAAATCATTGATTGACGACGATTGCTAGACTGTCAATTACCGAACCATTGGTTCCACAAGGAATACGCATTTAATGTGTTAACAATGAGTTTCCTAGCCAGGATGTCCAATCAAAACAGGTTAAAACAGCATATAAGTTTACTGTTGGTCAGTTTAGGCTTAAGAATTTAACGGTTTGTCAGAAAAAATCTATCATATCCAAGTAATTGTCAATAGAACAACTCTATTGGTCATTTTCCTAACCGATATTTTCTTAGATAAAGATATGGATGACCTGAAAGGATGAAATTTACCTTTGCAATCAAATGACATAATGCTCTTATGTGAAATATATTTAAAGCAGAAGTACGCGAGAAGTTACATGCAACCGGAACCTTTTTGGCTACCTAGTCCGATGGAAGTAAGATATACATCCTAGACATGATCTCGTGCATAATAATCTGCTTTGAAAGCGGCAGCTTGTAGTAATTTTACTTATATTATACCGTAAGGAAAGAGCCGCCGACTGCGATCAACAGCTTCTTTCGAGACACGTTCACAAAGGAATAAACAAAAATGGAAGAACTAAAAGAAAGCGAAAGTAAATAGCGGGCGCTAGCGTGCGTCCTGTAGTTCTGGATTATGTCCATATACAAGCAATAGGGTTTACAAAAGGGTTTTTGCTGCCATATTCCTGTTCAATGGTCTTAAAAATGGGTACGCACGCATATATTACGCTTATTTATTTTTTTTTTATTTATATTTATTATATTATTACTTACCAACAAGCAGGTTAGTTACAGATGAAAGCGGTCTGAGGACGAAGGTCCAATATGTATATGACCAAAGGCAAAGTACATTACAAAGAGGACATGATTTGATTTATGAAACAGTGTTTTTTTTTCTATTTTTGTTTTTCTATTTTTTTTGAAAATACGATATCTGTTTGCTATATGACACAAGCTTGATACAGATAACATACTTAGCTTTACGTATCAGCAATTTGCATATATCGACGAACTGATAAGCATCAGTGGGCTTTTTCCAGAAAATTCGGCGCGTACAGGTTGAAACCTGTGCTTTGATTTATTTATTGTCAATAAAGCAAGGGTAACAACGTACTCCTATTGCATGCTTCGTCCATTTCGGAATTTAAAAACAAAACAATGCTGCAAAAATAAAACACTTTATATAGAAACAAGATGCGTTGGACGGTGTTATATATATATGTATATATTGTGCTAGTATCGACGTTGAGAAAAACTAGATCATAGCTAGAACTAACAACGAGTGTGAACAATATATGCCAGTGTCTCACGGTGGCTAGAGTAACCACTTGGAACCGGGTTAAATTATTCACGTCGATCGTAAGTGAGTACGCCATTTTAGGTTTTAACTCTGATTACACTGTTGAATTCGGTATCAAACACAACACTGCTTCTCCTGAAAAACTGAAATAAAAAGCGTGCTTTCACGACCCGTAGTGGTATCGCACTGATAAATAACCCATCTCCAATAAGTATCTAGAACGAGATAAATTTCTATGCATAAACAGCGTTCGGTGTTCTCGGCAAGCAATCAACCACCGCTAACTATCGGCAAATTTTAACGTCGTTGTATCGAAAATGCCTATGAAAATGCTGTTTTTGTCATTTGATTCTTATACTAGCTATAGGATAGCTGCTACTACTACAATATTGCGTTTGACGTGTGTCAGCAGTTAGATGAGGAACTTTGTCGAATTAACGACACAAAGAAAAAAAAGGACCCCCCGTACAGAGCATAAAGTCTCAAGTGGTAATACTCGTCGGAGCTAAATAATGCAGTTACCGCAGGAACTTTTGTGGCCGGGATAACTTCCGTGATTCCGCAACGGCGCGATGTCACAACATAATGACGACACCTTCTCTTTGTTATATAATCAGTATTTATAGCTCAGTGGAATTAATGTGAAAAAAAATATGTACAAGAGAATCGGCTCTTGCTTCTTTACAGTTCCACTTGGCCAAGTTACGCGTATTCACGCCGTGGCTCCACTTATCTGTCCTATATGGGTCAATTTTCTTGTTCAGGAGCATACTAATCAAATCAAGGGACATAAGCTCTTTTATATTGGACCGCACGTTGTCGACTTCTAGTCAGTTCTTATCAGACACCTGTATCCAGCTGGCGTGGGCAACCGTCTGGGTCTCATTAAGACATAAACAAAATCTATTTAATTCCAGACGTTCGTTTTTTCTATAAACAATTTGCCATGTTAGCGGTCAGATCCACGCAAACGCGCTTCAATAAGTTGTCACGATAAAGGTTACAAGTATGGCCAGTTTAACACATCGTTCCGATCCAAATGACGCAGGATGTTAAAATGCACATGGATATTAATATTATAAGTAGTAATCGTGAGCAGAGACGAAACAAACCTGTCTGAACTACCACTTAACATAGTGATCCACTAGGTAACTCCAAAAATGCCGATCAGGCCAGTTCTGTTAACAAAACACACGTAAACTTGCTCCGAACACCAAGTGTTATCAAATAAACTAACTCTGAAGTCGGAGTTCATTGCCGCATGTTTTCGTTATAATAATCTAAAGGCTTTGGTTGTAGTATGTGAAAGTATGAAAAAGCTCAGAGAGTCAATGTTCAGTGGTATGGCGTCAAGAACCTGTCACCGCACTAAGGTCTAGTCGGGTTGGGTCTTGCTGGATTTGTTTCCTAAGTAGACTTATCCCATAGTAGCCATCTAGATAACGTTGAAATTTGAATTATCGACGGTCGCATATTAATCTCATGCTTATCATACGTGAACAGAGGCATATTAGCGAGCCAGATCATACTACCTATATAGTGCAGATTCGATAAAAACAGGCTATAAGTAGGATTGCAAACAGTTCTAGCTGTTGTTGAAAAGTTCCAAAGGGATTGGTATCCAAATACTGGCATTCATCTGCACGTGTACACGTCCACAACGACGTGACAATCAGTCATCTTGTGGGCATAAACACGCGTCACGACAAGAGCACCACCAGCGCCTGGTTTAGACTGGATCCGGACTAAAATAGCATCTGCATTAAGTATATCTGATAAATTTGTGATTTATTGTACATCGAACTTTGAATCTATTTCTATACAGAGATAGTTACTTCGATAGCTTCGAAGATACCAAAGTATGGCAGTGGATATTGCAAAGTGAACCAGCGCTAACGGCCAAGGCTTTTTTCAAACCAGATTAAGAGCAATTTTCACTTCATGACCGAATTTCATTTATGAAATATAACCGAATTTCATTTATGTACTAAATAACTTCACCTAAATTGCGGGTGTCCAATGGGGTTTGGGTTCTGAGGGGAGTCGCCAGTTTGAACGTACGGTGCAGCAGTTCTGTCGGGAGGTTTTTCTTGCCATTGTTAAGCTTCTCAGACCTATTTTTAAATTCTGCTTATGACCTGTTACATTTCTGCCAGGTGATCTGAATAGATTCGATTTTAATATCTCCCGCAAAGTACAAACTATCGACCTTTAAAACTAATTGGTAGTGTCATGGAGATCTTTTCCAGTGATGAGTTTGTCGGATGAAAAATGGCCAAACAGGTGATCCGAAAAAGGGGAAGGCTATTACGATCAGTTCACGGAGTTGTGAAGAGATATGAGACAAAACATCGAGACATGCAATCTTTCTCGTTAATGCTTTATTCAAATCGAGAACAATTTTGCAGTGAGAGATAGCAACTAAACGTGCTTATCAACTAATTGTTTTATAATGCTACTAATAGAAATACTACCAATTAGATGCAGCATCAATTGGTGTAAAGCTAGTGCTACCAGGGGCTAATAATGTGGCTCCATCGGTGCTATTTACGTACGTTTTTTGCACCAAATGCATTTGCTATTGTGTTAGTGTCCACATTAGTTACGGTACGACATCCGCAAGTATCTTGACTCAGTGAAGTCAGTCGAAGCTGTTTGACGTCTACAGATACGCATAGCCTCTGATAACCTGCGTAAAAACTATGGTGATCAGGTAAATGATCGTATTTTACGTAATAGTAATTCAAAACTAAACTGCTTTTATGTCTATGCTCTAGGCTAATCACAAATAGCACATTATTAGGACACGCGTAAAAAAAAAAAAGCATGATATTGTTTGCAACAGCCATTGCTGACTTATTGGGAAATGTTTTTTATTGATGCAAAAAAAATTGTACGACTGTTAGACTTTTCAGAATAATAGCTAACACTGCCCTAGAACAGGTTTTCTGTGAAGAGCTTAACTTTTTGATCGTTTTCAACTTGAAAATGTATACTCCAGATAATTTAGTATGAAATTTGAATTGTGCATCTGAATGTGTTCCCAATATGTTCAAGGTGTTCTAGAGCTCAGGATTGGCTTTTACTGAAAAATGCAGTAAAGTAACACCCATGTACGCATCCGATGTACAACGGTGAACTGAAGCTATTATAAAAGCGACCTACCTATGTAACAGGTTATTAAAACCGAAACATAGTGGCATTTCAAACAATAAACAAATATTTTTAATGGTACGATCGCGGCAATCAATGTTTTGTTTTTCTTAGCTAAACCCGTATTGTAGCGTATAAAAATGAGCCATACTCCGCACGTGGGTGGCATAAAGTAATAGAAATCCCTAGTCGGCCTTGACATTCGGTACATAATCAGCTTTACTACTGCCACATATAATTAGTTAATGCTGAACATTACGTACATATGTATGGCAGAACATTTGATCATACAAAGCCCAAGTGTATGGCTGATAGGAAAGCAGAAAGCGAAGTAACTGATTAGCATGTACACCCACCCGTATGGTATGTACTTGGAAATTACCGTTGCCAGTGGCATAATGTCGACATTGAGCACGTAAGCCTGCTGCTAATTCATTCGGAAGAGACGACGTAGAGCCAGAGTTCGATGATGATCTTCAATGGATTGTATCATCATGGTCTGCCGATACCGTAATCGCGATTAGAAGCGAGCAAACGGTGGTTTTGAATCCGTCCAAAGGAAGCTCGGGAAAAAGCGATTTATAGCTCAATCGATTTTTTTTTATCGAAGATCACACGGAAAAATCGGTTTGCGGCAGGCCAGGCAGTGAGGATTGTTTCAACTGGTCCTTATAGGAATATCACTGGGCTGATAGATATTAAGTAAGTTGAATTTTAATCCGCTCATATCATTGGTCGGCACGGTGCTTCGTTAGACTAGATATTCAACTAGAAAAAGCTCATACGAACAATAGAAAAATTAGTGATTCGGAACGAAACGGAGGGGCAATGCGAAGGCATACACGGCTGCTACTGACTATGGAATAATTGCATGCTACGTGCAACAGCAAGTACAGAAACTAAGCTGCCTTTCGTTGTGCACCTTTCGTTGAAAAGCTTCGGTGCCTTCTTAAGCTAGGCTATGTTACAATCTCCGACTTTAGAGCATCTCTAGACATTGTTAGCCGCGTGACTTCCGTATAGTTTATTTCATTGAATTGTTACTCTGTAAATACTTTGATATGAAACATACCTCGAAAATGTTTTGCGCACTTACGCGTAATTGCCGTACGGAATTCGCTCTGCCGTCTTTGTTGGCAGCCTTACTGCTCAAGAATGATGGTGATTAATAAGTAATTATTTCAATATCAAAGAGATGGTTGTACATTTGATTAACAAGCCAGCTTCGATATAGTTTCAACATCTATGCACAGGTATAGCACGCTAATAGCGGGCGGACACACGCACAGTGAGGACTAAAATGCCTTATATTAAGCTACATGTATTGTTTGTCTAGTTAGCTATGTCGTGCTGAGCATGCTGAAATAGTTTGAAGTTCAGTAAAAACTAACAAAATATCAACTTCTCCGAGAAGGTATATATATGTGTATATAAAGCAAGTACTATCAGTATCAATGGAGCGCTTTGCTTCGTTACTTGTCTTGCTACTTCTGTATAGATAATCACAATATTAAAATAATCCTTCGACGGAAATCTAGCAAACTGTCACATTGCCGTCTACTGAAAAAGAACGAGCATGTTTTAGTGCCTATCGAAGATTCACAGCTGGAATTTAGTTCGTATTATTTAGATGACTATATTGATTGACGGTTTCGTAAAAACGGTGTCGTAATGGCTTGAGCTGCTAGACGTCTGACTGGAAAAAGTGCACATACAAATGTAACTGAATGAAGAAGCAATAACAATTAATGAGAAACAGATACGACACAAACGGGTTTAGGCCCCGTAAGAATTTCGCTGTCAAGTAATTTTCCTCTATGACACGTATGTATAATTAGAAAGAACTAGCAAAACAGGCATTTCCTCGTGAAATACATGTAAATTGATAATTACAATGTGCTGGAAAATAGCTATTTCTATGGCAACGAAGTAGTCTGAGGTCTTGAACTTTTCACTGTCTTATAAATACAATTCTTTTGTGATCTTACTTCCTGAGCCGTACCATTTTTGTGGGAAAAGAATGATAACCTAACCTAACCTAACCTAATTCTTCAAAAATTCAGGCTTCTGAAATGAATGTATCTGCCAAAAAATATAATATTGATGCCGAACCCGCCAGAATTTCCTTCTGAATGCAGGCTATTTCGTACCATGCGACTAAACAAGCTAACACACACAAAACTCAATAAACCTCATTAAAATGAGTACGTTTTTTTCTGAGGTTTACATCTTTTGCTCAGCTGAATTGGCGCAGAATCAGGTTTCATTTGTACAAAAAATCAATTAGCCACTGCAGAGATTCGGTTTTACAATTGGAGAATTGGCCTTTTTTTACGCACTCAGATTTTGTGATATCGCAAGGGCAAGAGATCGCCTTGAAGTATCCGAAGCCCTTCATATCCAGAATCGTATATCGAATTTAGTTATTTAGATTCGTCCAGATCGAAAGCGAAATATAGTTCAGTCTCGGCTGATAGTAGAAATGATATTTCCGCTCTCTTATTAATTGTGAAAATCAACTATCATCCAATGATTTTTCGCATACACGTCGTACGTCAATACATACATATATGAAATCGGTTATCTAGCGTTCTTTACAACCCTTTACCAAGGGACAAGCGTAACAGCTGCAAAACGTGTAATAAGTGTCTCCTATGTTAGGCCGTGGATAAGGAAATGGCATTTTAAAGCGATCGATTTATATCTGCGCACGGATCTACTCGGATGCGTGGCCTGCGGCAAGGATACTTCGTTTCCTTTGGCGGTTATTGCTGTTGCTTTGGATACAGTAATCTACAAATGAATAAATTACATTCAGCCGATTTTCGAACAGCGTGTCCGGTTAACTGTGCTGATATCTAAGACGATCGGTTCACTACAGTTGCAGAAGAATGAGATTTTAAGCGAACGTAGGCCTTCTTACTCGCTGCGGCGCTGGTGGATGAAGATGGCATTGCGGTGGTCGCTGCTGGTTGTACATAGTATACCAGTTACCAACATCAGTCACGCTTTAATCTGGCGACTTCGTTGATTCAATCAACTATCAAATAATGCCCTATAACTAAGCGTATCTTAGCAAAGTGAGGGATTTCGCACATGGTGACCGCCTCGTCCTACACCCAAACTGCGCGTACATATGAAACACATAGGTTAATCCAAATGTTACCTATGTCAGTTCGTTTCGTAAAGTTGCCTGTCTTCCACGCGTCCGCAAGTGTTAAAAAGGAGAAAGGGGGTAAAAGTAAAGATTGCTTGTCGTTTATCCGATACATTTGATGCGCTTCACTACTAAGGTATCGGGAATACCTCACTCTTAGGCGTTTCTACCTGTTTGCTTATAGACAAAATCATCTTCTGTTGGAAATTGGAAAGTTCATCCATCGACCGCCTTATAGCTCAAAATCAGTCAAAAGTCGTCGATGTATTTTAACTTCGATGAAAAGTATAAACAGGAAAAGATGTCTATTTATGTCTGTTTTTATTAGAGGAATACATTTGAAGTACCATGCTTCCGTAATTATCAAGACTACACTATTATACTAGAAATGGGGTTCAAAATTCGATATGTGCGCTTAATTCGTATAAGGTGCGACGTAGCGGTTAAAATACGCGTTGCTAGCACCTCGTAATCAGGCCAGTTCCTAGTCCAACCGCAAGCGATGACTAAGAAACAAGCGTCAGTATTTTTGTCCAGCTAGGTCTCATGGTGACAACATGCGCATGTTGTTTGTTCAAAGTGAAAGAAAACGAACACAATATAAGGTTCGCCGTCGAACTCTGAATAGTTGCAAGAGGCTCAAATTTTTCCTCACATAGGCACACTGACAGGAACCTTAATTTACTCAAAAATTGCATAGTCTTAGGTATTGTAAGCGTCCTTTCCAATATCTGGTGTGTGTTTCAGACACAGCATCGGTGAATCTCAAATACCGTAACACGGGAATCTTTATTCTGCAACGTCAATAAGAACTACCGATCCTAAACAACTCAGCTATTTGTCTTACAGAAATTAGAGATCAAAAGAGGCTGACCAATGAGAGTTTCTATGTTTGTGTTGTGTGTAGGGCGAAACGGCATCAACCATCGGCTCCGCATAGTTTACTATTCGCATGAGATTAACAATAGCAACGTTATTTATGCTATTTACTGCGCTTGCCTGACCGCATTATACGAAGCTTCGATGCGATAAAAGCAACTGATTTCGTTACTTATTTTGATAGAAAATCGTGTTAGCTTATACAAAGATCAGTTGGGGGCTATGAGGCGTTTTGCTACCAAGCGAGGGCCAATTCTGGTTCGGATTTCGCCTATTGGAAGTTTTTTTAGGGACGATAAGCAGTATTTTGATGTTACGGATTGAATGCTTTTTTTTTTTATTTTCTTCTTCTTTTTGATTAGGATAATATTTTGTCTTCTGTGATATTAAAGCGCCATTTCTACCTTTGAGACCTTTTGGTAATTTCATGATTTTAATTGTCCACTAACCAGAATCGCTTCACCGCCCTTCATCCTAGATAGTTAGCATTCATTTCGGAAGTGGCTTCGTAAGATACAATAAGAGTTCATAATTTGGTCCTGTAAGTAAAAAACGAGTCTACTTCATAGTCCTCAAATAAAAGGTATAATTTGTATTAAGGATAAGTAAGAAAAATGATATCTTGAAATTGTAATTGTCCTCGAAAAATAAATCCGAGACAAATTGTTGAACTTATATACCTCACCTATATGCTATTGTAGTTTGAACTAATTCGTTTTGAACGCTGCGACCTTTTCTCTTCTTAGGTCTTCAAAGCCTTACCGTATTATTGGTCGACTACAACATTGCAATTTATATATAAATAACGTAGACAGATCAAAGATCCGTAAGCCAAGAATTTATGGTCAATAGTATCAATAGAAAAATAATATGTGTCATAAATTCTCTGCAACATGAAAAGAGATCGTATACATATATTGCGTTTAATTTAATTGCGTTAAATGACACTTATTATATTTCTCGAGTAAGCAGATAAGTATGAGCTCACTAAAACGAAAAACAAATTGCTGTTCAGCTACTTTCCTCATTATCTTTAACTAAATCAATGACGCAGAACATTTCTATCGCTAATTGCGGGCGATAAAGAATGATACGGGAAAGGTAATCTAACATCAAAGTTCCTTTTGAAGTTACGCATGACCAGTTAGCGATTCCATAGTTTGCTCAATATGAACTTAAATTGCAGTAGGTCGTCTTTCTTCTAGTCTACATGTCGAATGTGATTTTGAACGAAGTATGATTTACTATACTGGTGCAAAACATGATAACGTCCTAGTAAGATAAATCAGATCCTTTTATTAGCTTTCATCGCATCCCTATAGATGGCAACGGCAAGCATGTGAATCGTTGGCACGCGTCGGTGTTCGATGACTCATTCATTTTTACTCACACGGTTTGCCCTTTTGTTACCCAGATGCTATTTGTAGTCAAGATGGGGCTGGGTCGAATATTCAGTCACCAAGAAATGTGAGAGCTATAAGATATAAATCGGCTTTCACAAAAGCAACCTCCGAGACTGCGTTCCTTTGACTGCTTTCGTATCTGTAAAATACAAGTTCGGTGTTTATTTTGCCACGATGCCAATAAATGGCTATGGTGGGGCAAAAAGAAAGGGCGAACAACGCGGGCCTAGCTTCGATATTTGGCTTCTGACAAAACGAGCACTTCGATCAGCTGCCTGCTCACTGATCAGGTTATTTATCAAGTCATTACATCACTGAGAATTATTGTAAAATCATTTTGCAATTACTTGTTGTCGACGGTTCAGGAACGCTAGTTCTAATTAACTGACGTCTCGGCAACATGATATGAACTCTCTGAATCTTTGAAAACAATTCGACTCAGGTTTGTCGTATCCTAGCTATGCGTATGATGTGAATCGTTTGAAAACTGCACCGGGTTCTCAATAAGGACGAAAAGGTACTATTAGAAAGATCCTGTAAGAAGGACTGAAAAAACTGAGCAACTGCAAGGAGCTCCAGCACAATTAAAAAAATGCCAATGACTTTACTGCCTAAAATTAGCTAGATGGCCGGATAAAGAAAATTTATTGCAGAAACACGTATTCAACTAAATACGAAGCGAAAACATCAGTTCGATTCACAGTTAGTTAACTGCTGCTAGTTGCGCATCAAACAGCAACAGGTAGAAGGGCAAAACGCACCTATGATACTTCTAATATTCCCAGGAGGTAATCTGCTCGTTAGGGGCCGCAACTATCAGATTTACCATTCGACAGCGAATGCCTTCCGCGCTGTCGCCAAGCGACTTTGTAGTACATTGGCGTTAAGAAAGCACACGTTCGTTGCCCTGTGCCTATTCCTTACACCCACACATAAGCATGGGCTAGATTACTTTCCATGACTGTAACGGACTATAGGCTTGCGAGGGCTTGTATACGGTCTATAGCACCTAAGAAGTTTATATATAAAACATTCAGTTTTAGACCATGCAGGGCATGTCGATTTCGTAGAATAAAGCATGCCCATGGTACTGAAACCCTTATAAGGGCATTGTCTTAACTGTAACACCACTAACCCGATTTCTGACAACAAGCTAACATTATTAAACGTATCAGTTGATGGAAGCGGAATATCAACAGTCGATTGATTAGCCTCCGTAAAAAAAATGCAGTGTTAGACAGAACAATATCTGATAAACATTGCTATTTATGACTGGACGAATTATCAGACGCATATTTTTTCTACATTTCACCAGTTACATATATATTATTCATGCTTACGTAGAAATGGCTGTCAAGTATGATAGATTTAAAAGGACTATATCCGGAAGAGCAGTTTTTCTCGATTTATAAACATAGGCGTGCGACCCACTGTACAGATAGTTACATGGTAGATCTAATGAAACAAAAGTTCCTTTTCTTCTACTTAATTTGTGCGACAACTTAGCGGCTACGTAGTGGCGTCACTGAGCACAAACACTTTCCATTCACTCGTCAAGCAGACGTCGATTGCTGCTTATATCGCGATCAAAATAAAAAATGAACTACCGTCATGCAGTCAGTGACACAGGTCGCCAGTTGACCGACAATTACTATTGCAGTCCTTATGTTCCTATCAACAACAATAATAACACCACCACGACAACGACCACCATAGTAATCAGCATTCAAATTTTGTTTCTTCAACAATCAGCAGTTATATGTGTTGTTTGCTTTTTTTTTTTTTATTTTCACTACACTTAGCATCGCTTCATCCCAACAAGTCATATAAAATCTTCTTAATACCATCAACATCACGATCGCTATTGCTATTACTACGTTTAGTAACACGAGCCAGCCTAACAAACGCGGAGGTCTAATTTACTTTGCGGTCTGTTATGAAACTCTACTATATATATATTTATTTTTATGTATAATAACATTGGTAGGTAGCTTGATTGTGATATTTGCAACAAAATTCAAAATTTAGCGGAGAGCACCGCCAGCTCACACAGTCCGCTAATCCATCGGAGCGATTGGTGGACTGACGATCCACTCGGCTCGATACCCCGATCTGGCCTTGTGCTTTCTCCGTTTAGCTTAAATATTGGGATTTACAGTTAGACAACTCATACGTAGCAAACGTCTATATTAAGCTGGGTGCGACAGGTGCCGACAGATTGTGAAGTGAAACAAGCAACGATGTCAATGATGATAGTGATGATTCGAATCTTTTGTTTTATCACAACAACTATAAAAAGTCGCATATTATTATTTCAATCTAATTTTCAATTGATCTAGAATCATTTAATGATTCGAGTTGTTATATGTATATATATATATATATATATATATATATACATGTTCTTCGCGTAAATATAGTTCTGTACATATTAGCAATATAACTGACGAATCTGTATAATGGTGAAATAAAAAGCAGCTTTTGCCTACGTAGCCGATATAAATGGTAAGGAAAAGCAATTAAACAAGTAACACAGTGTTCCTTGGTGCTGTTTCATGCTGACTTAATTGCTGTTACCGTTGGAATATATCCAAGCCCTCCCGGCGAGCTAATTCGGGGGCAAGCTGTTAGTCTCATAGAAGTTTTGCTCTAACTTATAAATAGCATATACATAGAAACGAATATGTGTACATTTATCTTCCACAGTTCATACGTATCATTAGCGATATAATACAATGACATAAACGGATGTTTGGAAAGTAATGGCCATTTGTGCTCACTGCTTCAACGATGTTCAGTGATACCTAAGTATAGTAAATTGTCTAAAATGTCTCTGCTTCCCAAACTTGCTATTAACGACAGACCGTATCACAAAATCCAACAAGGCATTTCGTCTTTAATGTAATTGCGTGTATTTCCAAAATGCAAATATTTCAATGTAGCATAAAGTGAGAATCATAAAAAAACTGCGCCCATATCAGATAGCAAATCGAGATACATTAACTGCAGACAAAGCGGAATAAATCTCCATATTAAAAGAAAATACAATATTAAAGTGTCTAAAATGTAATGAGTACGGTTCCAATTGCTTTGTTTATATTTAGTCCAGTTTTTCACATTGCGCCTATTACCCTTTTTTCTTTGCTTTTCTTTCTAATAGAGTATGTTGCTTCTTGTAAAATCAGTTTTGGACTATTTTTCATTTCTTTTTCTGCCGTTTGATCGCTGGCGATTTTGTTGTCGAGTATTATCGTGGTTTTATCTTAACTTTAGTTAATGAACCATCAAAATTTCGTGTTTTAACAACAGTATAACCATTTCATTGTCGCAGTTCCATGTAAAACTTTGTGGTAGGAACAACAGCAGCAAGCTAAACGTTTCGAGTTTGGCATTCCGACACGCGCCTGGTTCTCGCTTTGCACCGACGAAGTATACCGTCCCTTGGCCAGATCTCCATGTATCCCTTCAATTTAATACACACACACGGTACCCGCTGTGCCATGACTGGATCAAGAGAAGCACACTACACCAAAACAATATGGTAATTGGCCTCCAGCAAACAATAAAATACAAACGGGGGCAATGAAGAAGAACAGAAATCACTTTCTGAGGAGCCTCTTTATATCACGCGTCCTTATATCATATTTGAATTTCACAGCTGATCTTAGCTTGAAGCAAGCTATGTAGCTGGTCACATGCAGTCTAATCATTACCGTTACTATATATTTATTTATACGTTTATCTACCGTTATATTAGATCCACGCTACCAAGCTCTATTCAGCTAGCATTCATTTCTGTATATGGTGGCTCCATCTCTCCGCTTGTATATCTGCATGCGCATTTCGCATTGATGGATCGAACATGTGTGGCAATTAAGCACTCCTACAACACTGCCCCTATCTCGGCGTAGGTAAGTTCGACCAAGGCAATATTCAGCGGAGTTCCAGCCGGAGGTCGACGTTCATCGAGGTGGAGCGACTTGCTTCCAGCAAGCCATCATTACGTTAAATCGTCGTGTTGTAAGATCGTTTATCTTAGGCAGAAGTAGCTTTGAAGTTGACGGGACGAATGAGGGAAGCTGCTTTAACTGAAGGCAGTCTCGCTTCCGTCGATTTTGGCGTCTGGGAACTGCTTTTGTGCTTCCTAACAGGTTTTAAGTGTTTATGATTTTTGTTATTGCAATGAATGATTTACATTCTGTGACGAAATTTGCGGTAGGACTACCTATTCTTGCAAGTCTCGAGGTGCACATCTAAGATTAAGTGCTTAGATACTGACAAAAACATGGACAATTACGCAGAACATAGTTGAATGAAGCACGAATTCGAAAAACAGGTTAAATCAATGTGCGGGATAAACGCATTCGTTTTATGGCGCAATAGGTTTGCTTGATTATTTATGATGTGTTAACTATAGCACTCGTTTAGGCTAATTAAAGTTTGTTATGTCGCAGATAGCTGCCTTATAATTAGTTAAAATAAGCGCACTATTCAAATTCTTAGCGTTTACTGTGCCATTATTTTTCAATGAATCGATTTCTGACTGTGTTTACAGTTTTTTTGAAAAAAAAGATACAGATAATAATAATTTCGTCAAAAAGTTCGCTGCAACTGGAACTTCGGCAGCTTCGTCCGTTTCCGAGATTTACAATGAGGTTTGTTTGGCTAATATTTGGAAAAAACATGGCAGTTTATAGTGTAACAACGTTTACCTACACCCCTCCCCCCGTCCCCCATGCGCAAAATTGGCATTCATCGTTCATGGGATTAATGTACCTTTGTTTGTGGTTGGTTTTCTGCTTATTTACGCAACTCCTGACGCTCTATAATATCAGGAACTTAGCCTAGTTTTTTTTTTAAATCTTATTTTCTTACGTGTAAGACTTTAATTCATGTCCACTCCACATAAATAGCGTTAACACTGAACCCTCGAAATTTCGAACGATTACATGGCTTCGATAATTTCATTTTTAGATTCCGTCTACCCCTTTTCATATATTATACAGCGTTAAAAACAGCCAAAATTGAACACATCCGCCATGCATCAAATGCCTTGCTTTTCTTATAAAACAACGGATCTAGGTACACGTGGTTAACTCCCTGCCTGCCCCATGTCAACTTTGCTGCGAGCAGAATTACCGCTTATAGTAAACGTACGCTGAACTCTTCAGCAAATATCAGTGAGCAAAGCATGCTCTCGTTGGCCATTCTTGGAAACCCTGTAATAGAACCAGATCATTTCTGTTATTATTGGTATTACCATCGCCCTGCTGTTCAACCGAAGTTACTCAAGCTAATGTGATACGCCAGCAGCAATAGCCAGCCGCCGCAGATTTTCGGCAGTACACCCAGCCGATGGAATGGATTGCGTTACGACTCTTATGATCACCATCAGCACGGTGAATATGAATCAGCTAATCTCTTATTTTATAGACTATAACCTCCGGTCCCCCGCTTCCCTTCATTTCTTGCTTACTTGATTTGTCCATTTTATCATTTTTTTTGCTTGGGCGTATTTGGTCTGCGTTGGCAGGGGTTATGGTGATGGCATCGGCGCCCACGACGCTAATAACATCAGCTAAGACAGATAGACAAACAGACAAACGCACGTTAGCCAGGCAGTGACCGCAGCACACTGACTTTGAGTTGAGTCGCGCCAGTACCCCGTAAACGATTTGACGCGCGATCATCTGCGATGAGGTGTTACCACCATTCGGGCCTCCTATATGGGTCTCTGACAATGTAACGCAGACTTTTTACATTTTTCTATATTGGCCAGTGTGTAAATGTGTGCGACTACGAAGGACCTTCCCTAATTCGAACGCTGTGGACCTAGTCGGGTTCAGGGCTTCCCCTGTTTCCGACAGTGATTGACGTAGAAACATCGTTTTTCTTTTTACAGAAAGTCGATGAGAAATAGACGCGTTGGCCGGATGATGGATTTGTGTTGGGGTGAGCTTTAATAGCTGCATTGTAGTTGTGGCCATTATGTTTGTCGTGATTGGTAGAACCAGAGCAATTTTCGAACCGTTCTCTTTCTCACTAGTCACTCAGCTGCAGTGTGCCAAAGCAGACTAACTTGTCGAATCACTATATTTCATAATTTATATAAGGATGAATAAGATGTATAGACGTATGAAAGGTACTATAGTGCCAGTAGAGTCAAACAGCCTTGGACATAGTCGCAGTCTGAATGGGATTGGAAAAAAACACGTAGGATATTGGGTCGTCAAAAGTGCTGACATCTCTTCTAGCTCGATGGCTTTGAGGTCACATACCTCATCAGATATGAGTGATGTCAAATCAGCGTTCGCGTCATTAGAAAGCTGAAAGTGGTTGATGTGTTATAATTGTCGGAATGCCTTTATTAAGACATAATGCCGAGATATAATGCCTCGAAAATGAGTGAAACTTATGCAAGACTTGGTATATTTTTTAGATTTTAAAATTTTGTTTCAATAAAGGCGCAAATACTGATCGGGCCCGAAAAAAAATATGCTGTTTAGGGACAAAATCCGTTATCGGCAGAAACGGCCCTTTCTGTAAAGATTTCCCTTCTGGGAATTACTAATTACGGAAAATTTAGTAAAACTATTGCGGAAGTTCAGCATGATCTTCATATGACTAGCCTTAATATCGCCAAGGAACCTGCATCAAAGAATTGTACAAAAACGCAACGAAATCGATCGACAAAGTAGATTACATACAAAGTTAATGTGCAAACAAAGAAAAAAGCATGTATGCACCTCAGTCTGGTGCAAAACCCAAAGGTGCTGCTATGTGTTCAATGGGACTGGAAAGAATCATAAGTTGCTGCCGCTTGGGGAAACGATTGACTCAGACGTCTACTGTTAACAATTAACAGGATTACAACGAGATATTGAAAGGATTGACTGAAACCAATGAACAGAGAAGGCATTGTCTTTTACGATGACAATATCACACCACATACACCCTTAGCTACCTGGAACCTGGATAGGAAACTGTAATACATTCACAGTCTGTTTAGCCCGGATTTCGCGCCAGCAGACTGTCATCTGTTTCTGTCTCTGCGAAACGTTCTAGATAAAGTTCATTTGACTTCGCCTAAAAGTCACAGATTTTTTACAGTGATGAGATTATGCTCTTACTAGAAAAATGGAAGAAAGTCACCGATAAAAGTCGAGCATGTTAAGTTTAGCGATGTTGAAATGTCTGAAAAAATACTGACATAGATTCGACCTAAATAAAAATGGTCAATATTTTTTCTGTGACTAGAGTCGGGAACGATCTAGAGTAACCGCTTCCAAGAGAATGGTGAATTTGAATTTTGTTGCTCGAGCTGGATATTTAGTATATTCATTCTAATACAGGTTATTAAGCTGAAAATGAGAAAATCCATTATTGAACAAAATATCGTAACGTAATTGCGACTAAGCCGTACTTGCAGGTCGGTCTGCTCAAGGTTAACCTTGACTGGTTACTCGTGTAATTTTTAGCTACGCTTTCGAATCACTATTGTGTATCGAACAAGTATCAATACCAAACAGGCTGAAATGAAAGTTGAAGAGCCATGCAACTTGAATTTTAACATATTTCTCAATAATTTGTAACCAGTTTCGAACTAACGTAACGTGAACCTATTTTAGTCATTATATTGTTTTCTATTATCATAAAAGCCAAGATCAAACTGCTATTAGTTACTTGCCTCTTGAAGGTCGTAACACATTTCTAGATACTAGATCTCTATCTCTATGTTTCTCTATGTTTAAAGGAAAGAAATGTCTCGCTGCAGGTTGTATATTCTGTACTCCTCAAATAAAACTAGGCCTTCTTTGCCCTAAGCACCGTCAGCAAATAGATGTTTGAAAAAGAATAAAACGTTGTGGAGAGCCATTTCTTGCTTTCCTATTACGTCGAAGTGTTCGTTCAAGTTCAGCGTTCTCCTTTTGCAAAAATCTTTGGGTTATCATAGAATAGGAAAACAGATCACAATTATGGTAATTTCATTCACTGACATAAACCATGTAGCAATTATAGGTTTTTGCCACGATAATGATAACTTCGAAGCTGTCGCAAAGATGTTTGTGGTGGCCAAAATTCGAAGCGAACCGTTCCAGTGCATTAGTGTATGTTTATTATATATTATATACATATAGCGTAGTAATCGTAAAACGCATCTTGACGTGTGTAAGCGCGCAGAAAACAAAGTTGGTAATTTCATCATTAGGCGTTTATAATTGCTAGCTGAACGGATATTTGCCCAATAAAAATCACAAATAATAGATATCATTATAGGGCTCGAACGACTCCTACGGCAATTCTATAATAGCACCCGGCCAATGAGACTATAGGCCGCCCATTTTGTCGTTTTGACAGGTTGTCAGGGTCAAACATGGTTCGAGCTTATCGATGGCACTTCGTCAAATGAACATTTTGACGCTTTCTAAAAAATTATATACGTTTTCAGATATTTAATTTATCATGCATTAAGCTAATAAAAGGCAGAGACTTCTGACATCAGCACTTAGCGACACCAGTACCGACCGGCTCGCCTAATAGGGCTGAATACCGATATTGACAGAATCCATCCGAAGCGCACAGGTAGTTTTCACAACAGAACCATGCTTCCAATGCATACAGACACTATTTCAACATGTATTTGTGTTTCCACAAATTATTGCAATGCTGAAACCTGTCTATTCGGCCAGATGCTTTTCCGTTGCGTCTTTATGATGATGATGATGAGTATTCTCTCGTTTTTTGTTAGATGTAGGAAAAATTTGTCGTTAGTGACTTACAAAATACTATAAGATTAGCATAAATATATGCTACTTAAACAATAATAATCGTGAATATGTACGCGTTCCATGCCAAAATGATGCATAGGTACTGAAACGTACACCGATAACAGTGGCTTCAGGCATATGTAGGGGCCGGATGAATGATGTATTCTATTTGTCTGCGGTTGTCATAACTTCGTAAAGCGATTGCTTTTGACAGTCGACTGGTACGCGAGCTCAGCCAGTTTCGATGACATCGTAAACAATGTCAACCTTGTCCCTTGGAGAGAAGGTTTGTTTTGAATAAGCGCGCGGGTAGTCCTGAGATTTCAACAGCACCGATTTACATATATGTCTATGTATGACGAACCTGCTTTTATACTAGATGCCCTATAAAATATCGCGTCACAGGATCTGATCAACACGAGGACGAACAGGCAGGCAGGCAGGCAGGCAGACATACAGACAGACAGACAGACAGACAGACGGACGGGTATTCGTGTTATTTCCATCGACAAACTATCAGGCATAAGCCAATGACTTGAAATGTTCGTTTAAAAAGATATGTATGTATATAACATCATGTATACCCATAGCAGAAAGCGATGGTGACAAACTATATCTATATATATAAACTGGAATTAGAAAGAAACATTTATTTATTTCTTATGACACTTGAACTGATATTTTTTTCGGCTTTGATCAAGTAGTTTTATATGTCTGGAAACAAATGAATTTATAATAATCACAACTGATAAAGCAAAAAGCTCAATGATAGATACAAGAAAAAAGATTGTTCGTTGACAACATTTTTTTTTATTTGTTACGCTTTTTGTTCTTTGAATGGTGTTCAGAAATATTTATACACAGCTGTACAACATGGCTGTATAATGGCCTTATGATTTTGACGAGTCAAACGCGGAACATTCTCGGGATCTGTTTTGTATTGAATTACACCAATGCAGAACTTGGAGAGCGCCGTATATTTATCGCATTAGAAAAGATATTTTATAAAAATATGAATGGCTAGCACTATAATATTATAACCGTCATTATTCCTATTATCAGACTTCGTCAGGAGGCTATACAGTTGAAAAGGCCAGCTCGATCTACTAGCAGCTGCGATCCACGGGAAATCTATGTATTCACTATGACTTAACATGACGTCATCATTCTGTCGCCTCTTTATTGACGTAATGGTCTCCTCATTTCCACCAACACCGACAGACGAACATTTCATTGCTGATAGCCTGACAGACAAGTTTTGCCTTCCCATAATGTCCACGATTGATGTAGCGATTAGAATGGATCCCCACCTTTTCGACAGGCAGTTGCCAATTACTTTTTTATGCTTTTTTTGTACCAGACGACGCTGTGGCATGCCATATGTTGAGCCACGAAACCAACTTATTGTTACGCAAGAAAACATCGATAGGTTTCAAACAGACATAATTTATAGTTCTACAATGTAGCGAAGCATGGGTGGTCCATCGTTTTTGACGTATATCTGCGTGGTTGACGTCGTTATTCTGAAATGGTCGTGCTGAAAACCAGCCGGTAGCGTCATGATCAATATCGAGCCCACTCACTCCTGCGAACTTCGAAGGGATATCGTAGACAAACAACATGGTGAATTCAATTCGCGTCCCGTATATCGACGACTTCCAACCCCGAGTGGCAGCATTCGACTAACAGCGACAACAGCACATAAATAAGTAAACAAAAGAAAATTAGCAACTTATTCGTTTATCCCAGCCCAAAGTTGTTGTTGTTGTTGTATAGGAACTTCGTGAGGTAATTCTGACCTTATGGGTGGCAGTAAAGGCTTTCCATCGCCCCCGCCTACTTCAAGGGATGTCATACGAGTTCCTCAAGTATTATACGAATTGCTTTACGCGCATTAGCAATGACACGGAGCACGCATGGTTTTGCGCATATGAATCGATCAACATCACACTCCTCAAACAACGACGAAACGTTACGTTCTCATAATTTTCATTCAGAATTCTCACATGGAATATTATTGTTCAGTGGTACTCTACTGCTGTCCAATAGTCATTGCCCTACGTAATAACTAGCCAACAATCAAAACCATTATCGATTCATTCCATTGGTTTCCCACTGAATAAATAAGCTAACATCTCGAGCATTCCTGGACTTCACGTGAGGTGACCACTATCAATTTTATCCGTAATATACTACTATACAAGGGTATTATCCAACTGTGCGAAGTAACGACGGTGTGAAAAATTCTCCGTTCATCGTCCGCTTGCTTCATAGAGTAGATCCTGACAGAATACAAAAAGGATTTCTTTAATCTACATATTACAGCAATGTATGCCATTGACTATTACTCAACTTTAGCCATTAATAGCAGCACAATTATAATATAAAAATATGTTACCTGTCTCAAGATAGTTCAGTAGACCGATTTGGACACACACAGAGTAAATTAGCGTGAACTGAAGACAAATCTTGATGCTCTGAACCGCTCAGCCATTAGCCTCTATATATAACTCGATACAATGTTATATATGAGAATATCTAATACTACATTTCTCTATCTCTCTAACGATGCTCATACATGTAAGGCCACTATTTCACGAGGAAAACCTTACGCTCATTATATTCGCACGTGTATTTCAGCCATTCGATTCAAGGTAGCATTCGATAGCGTAACGACTATGAGTGCGTCTAAACAAAGTCACATTATTTAGGAAAAACGTTGTTTTAGTTGGACCTATTATAAACGGCGACTTAAATTATAGCCGTTATCTGGCGGGATTTTACATGCACGCAAAAAGCTCTGGGTTCCCCTTAGCTCAACATAGGCGTATATGACCGCAGGGCAACTACTGTCTACTCTATATCGTTTAACATTTTCAGATAAGGCCAAGTATACTCAAAAGGTTCTATATTAGAGAACAATAAGATGGCAGTTGCAGGTAAAATAATTATCGTCATTTGAATAACATACCTGTTGCCTTCTATCCACTCTATATGGGTAAACAGCAATAGGTAATAACGTCTAGCGTAACCTGTCCGAGAAAGGCTATAGAATTTTTTTTTCGTTCTAATAAATTGGCCATTTTCAGAACGAGCAGGTGAGAAGATCGGGGTTGTCTGTCGAGAACGTTGGCGTATCAAAGTAAGCTCTTTAAGCATAGCGTTGTGCATGTAATGAAAAAGCGAACTACGATTACTTATTATGCATACGGATATACTAATTTTTCTTAAACGTATAGATAACATTGTAAAAACGTTTTTCCTCAACGTACTATTAATGCGGAAAATTTTAGTTTGAATTTTTGAAAATGATTTCTAAGCCTTCAGCCACCGTGAGTCGGGTGTTAGAATGTAACTTTTTGACTAAATGTCCTTTGAACATTAAGATAGCGAAATGTTTTGTATGGCAGATAATTTAGTCCATTGTACAAGTTTTGAAAATTTAGGCCAAATTAAGGCTTAGATATCATTTATTTGCACAATTACTTATCAAAGGTTTTTAACACCTTAGGTCGGGTAACATCGAACATATCTGTATGGGTCCGTCTCTTTCGATTTCGATTGGCAGTTGGATTCCGCCATTAGTGTTAAAAGTGTTGTTCAATCGATATCATAACGACCACCGCATTGTAAACATCAAGATGATAATATTTACGGACGCAGGCATGAAGTATTTCCTGATGATCTTCTGCTTTACAAAAAAAATTAACTCTGAATTATGAAACACCCTTTCGAAAAGCAAAACACTTTTTTCATGGCTCCCTATTTTCGCATCGGCTAATACCGTCCGATAGACGATTTTATTACTGTGTACTGTATTTCCCTATTGAGCTAAATTTGTCACGTAACAATCATTCAACCGTACGTATATATGTAACGTATCATATGATGCGATAAACATATAACAATATGTTTATTAAACTAGCGTGATGATTTGCCCCCACCAATTCGTGCCACAGACGATAGATGGCTATCGTAATAATTATTTATGAATTTTATACAATATTGTATTGTATAAACAGACCAATACTGTAGCTGGTGAGAATGCGCGGTGATACACTCATGTGCATTTTTTCATGCATGAAATGCATAGTGTATGCGGATGGAAGCATTTAGCAGCAGCGAGACAGAAGATATTGCGCGGTAGCTGCGCCATGCAAAGATAAGTTGCCTAGATAACTAGTCTGTTAATAAAATTAGATCCAGAAATTGGCAGCGCCTTTTGTAGAAGGTTGATAAACCTTACACCCTGTCGTATCCACAAAAATATGCACGTGCATATGTATGTTCAGATAGTCAACTTAACTCAAAAAAAAAACAGAAGAAAAAACTTAATCTAAATTGGTGCACTCTTATTGGTAAACTGGTGGTGTTGTTGAAGTGGCGATAGCCACAGGGCTAAGACACGCTAAAATATAAATCGGCTTTTTTATTATCCTCAAAAAATAGATTCTAGATAATGATTTAATAGTAACAGATTTTGTTCTTATTATTATTATTGTTGTTATTTTGGATTTAGGATTGTCTTAGCGGTCTTCT
The DNA here is from genome assembly GCF_002443255.2 of Varroa destructor. Lineage (NCBI taxonomy): Eukaryota > Metazoa > Arthropoda > Arachnida > Mesostigmata > Varroidae > Varroa > Varroa destructor. The sequence continues at coordinate 7,794,448 of NW_019211460.1, read as the reverse complement.
AGCTAGTAAGCCGTAATGTCAGATCAAATACATTAAGGAGCGAGCTAAAAACGGGTTAAAACTTTCTCTCTGTTTATGTTTCAATGTCTATGTTACGGCCGGCATCGTCGTTAGGCGCTCCATCAGACGTCCGGCTCACAACACGAAACGAAAAGGATCCACAGTGTGTCCCCAAGATTAGCAGGCAAATACGTTACATACTAAACTATCAGCGGGACCGAATCGAGACCCTCTGAAAAGGTTTATCTTTGTTTCTAATAATTGTCGTAGACTACTTTTAATCAACGAAGAATATTAACGGTTTTGATTTGCTGTCTCTGTCCTATTAGTGTTATTCAAATGCAGTGATGACTTTTCGCAAGGCCAAATGTCTAGGGACACTAACGATCCAGACGGACAGAAACATTTTCGTCCCCGTGGCAATTGCCTGGTCTAATTGCTAGGTTGTACAATCAACAGGATTAACTGCCCATGCAATGTTGGTCCCATTGCAATAACAAGCAAAGCCTTTCCTTTTGGCCTTCTATAATTTAAAATTTAAGTCAAGTCGGAAATGTGGTATTTTATGTTAGCGTCGGGGAACCTGCCCCACGGAACAAGCGATTACTACATGTTGCTGTTGAACCAGGGAAAATCGCCCATATTGAAAAGAAAATATCGAACGTTGCTTAGTAGTTGTCCTGACTATTGTTCCCTTTCTAAGGAGATTAAGGAGTGCAGGTTTCACTGCTAAAATATTTGGCTAGGACGACCGCTCAGTCACTGGTACTGTTCGAAATTGATCTATTCAGTTCCTTCATGTAACGCTTACAGGCTTTATTACTTTCAGATGATGCCCATTGCTAAAGCTCACAACTGGATTTGAAATTTGTTTATTAGTAGAATCAGATTTACTTAACAACGCCAATAAAGTTCGCTATGGCCATAACATTTAGGGACGTATGACTAATCGTCCAGCTATTTCCAACGCTTCGTACATCAAAACATTTTAGTCCAGATAGGCGTATGATTTTGATGTACGGTTCAACGATATTTTTTTGTCTAGTTCGTTAAGAAAATTAAGACATCTGACTGATTTATGGTTTGAGGTGAACGTTTCGTTCAGCTTTTAGCAGTAAAAATACCCTTGTAACACACTAAAATCATTGTTCTAAACGCTAATATTTAACTAAAAATTCTATTCACAATGTATGCCCGGGCATGCCTTATGGAATACAGTGGGCCCTCGAGATTTGCGTACAGGACGTTTTTCCGCATCAAAAAGCGCGAAAGATAACAAATAGATTAGCTATCAAATGCGACCTGCCTCGATGTCGGATGACATATAACCCTGGCTACATTATTTGTATTCGGCTGAGCGATCACGGCTCGCAAAACACATTGCGCGATTTCCTTTACTTTATATAGACATATATATAAACGACCTACCCCACATACATACATATATATATATATATATACGGGGAATGGGCAGTCGTTATTGGAATATGGCCATGACAGTTTACGGAATATTTACGCTATTACGGGCATCTAAACAAACTGTAACAAAAATATTAGCTAACATGACGGATAAACAAAATGAAGCGGCAGCATAGCACAAGTCCTGGCACGTGCCAAGGCCATATGTCGTAAATGACCTTTAACGAAAATTGTTGGTTATTTATATTATCTCATCTCAGCCAAGAGATTAGATACTGATATGATGTCCCAATACATTTATTCATATGGGATCAATTTATCGATTACCGATTTATATCTATACTTGCATTACGCTATCTCGTAATCGCTCGTGGGTGTTTCCGACGATATGGACGATGTTGAAGATGAAGTCGAGTACGTGCTCCTGCCCGTTGATGGAACTATTTGATTAAAACATGAAGCCAGACCAATTCGATGTACTTGTAAAGACGCGTTGCTACATCGTTATATTGATTCATTCAACTATCCCAAACACGTATATTGATTTGATCCTTGGAACAATACTCTTATAGCACTGAGAAGGCCACTTGGGACAGACGCTTGCAGACGATCTTTTCCTAAACAGACCCCTCCTACTCGACTAACGGTTTACTCGAAAAAATATATTAATTCACTCTATGCGAAACATCATTCCCATACTCTGATTGTATGATTTATGAAATACTACAAGGTTAAGCTGGTAGAATTAGTAAATGTTTTCTTCCAGCTGTGCTTTAATACGTGCCCTAATATTATACTATGTAGCAAATACCACTTTAACCACTGGGTGGCTTACGTTTGTTGGCAGGAACGCTCGACATGATCCTATATAGCGGCAGACTTGTATTTATCCATAGAGTAATATTTGATTTCCTTCGTTACGAATCGGTGGCGCTTGCTTGCCTGATGAGACCTCCTTATCCCATGGATGATATTTTTTGACGTCCGGGAATTTTATACTGAGCTTCCAAGACTTTTCATGGCATCTTTCATGCGGTTCTCCGGGGGTATTCCAAAGCCGGTTAACGGATAGCACTATCGGCCTTTGACGCAACAGGTCCAGCCATCTAGACCTACCGACGATCCAGGGTACACCCTGTTTTCGTGACCACTACCTGTGGCAAGAGCAGTTGTTTGCTCCGCCCAATGGGAATGATGCTTACCCGCTTGAAGGATCAAGGAATTCCCGGTTAATTGATTAATTTATGTATATATCTAAGGCTATATGAACGCACAGCTAGAGGCTGGGAAGTTCTTGCTCGTTCCTTCCTGCTTGCCTGCCTGCCAGCCAGCCAGCAACAAAGTTGACCCCCGTTTGACTTATGTTAATGACAACAGTGGGATGACTGGTGATGTGGCCAAAACGGTCGGCGACGAACGTCTGGCGGATTTGGAATCGCCGCTAACAGGCTTCACCAAGAGGAAGCTCAAGCGATGGGCTTTGGGGTACGAACAGCTGGCAGAGGGCCAGTTCGTGAGGCGAGCTCGTAGACATTTGTGAGGAATGGCCTAGGCTGAGAGAGACAAGGAGATGCAGGGGAGACGTGGGAAAGCTGTAAAGCGAAGCTTTACGAATGTCCTTTTCCTGGGGAGACTAGCTCGCCGGAATAGATCTTCGGTCGCTGAAAAAAGCTGGCAAGACACAGAAAAAGGTCGTAAGGGCTAAGCGATCCTTGTAAAGTAAGGTGATTGTAAAATCCCGAATCCTTCGAAAGCATTCGAAGGACGGCGAAATCAGACGCTTTCGGTGATTGTCTTACCACGGCGTAGTAACTATCTAATCAAAAATATTTTATGTGATACGAAATTATATACTGGATGAATTTGGCTCTTCCTGGCTGAAGCGTCCTGAGCAAACGACGCTGGATTTGCATTATGTGGACGTGATCCGGCCTGAAGATCGGAGTTTGAGAAAGCGGCCAACTAGCTGGATCGCCGCAACGATGCTGACCTTCCGACGCATAACTGGCAAGTCGTCGGCGAGTTCCGGTAATGTACTATAATAGACGACCTCTTACTCGAATAAAGCAACCTCTATTGTTACTACAAAAAAATCAAGACCCGCACTTCTAAAAATAGCCGGAGCTTTACTGATCTACATTGATGACACTAGAAAAAGTCAGTCGCGCAGAAAATTGCTCAGCGCTTGGAGGCATGCAATTTGTCGTACATATGGACGGGCTAATGCACGTGCGTACGTACATGGCAACGAGGTGTTGATTTATTGGCCAACCGTGATACTACCTCTTTTCGTTCTGCTAATCGACCGCTGAAACAAGGTGAACAGCATCAACTCGGTTTAGGAGGGTGAACACCCCCGACAGTGTCGAACGCCAGTGGCTACCAGCTAGTTAGCTTTGGGGAAAAACGCCAGCGTAAGTGCGCTCGGCACGTAGTCGTAAAGATTACGAAGTTGTACACACAGCGCAATATGGAAATAGCTTTTCTGTGCAAGATGAAATTAGTGCGACTGCGTTAAAGAGTTACATCTATGAAACAAGAAGGCGGATTAGCTGGACTCGAGCTTCCTTGTTGCCATTGAGGGGAGAGCTGTCCAGCTGCCTGTCACATTTAGCTGTGGAAAAGCTGGATGTAAAACACCATCACGACGTAGCAGCAGCCAAGAATGATCCCACGGTAGGTCGCAACTTCGAAGGTCAAACGGCTTGTCCTTTACGGCTAACAGGACGCGTCAAGGAATGGGTGACATTGGCTGTAAGGCTTACTAGCTATAAAATCAGTCGATAGTATCCGTGTGGCGCTTGCTGACGAAATTCCCTTTTGAGCAGACGAAGTATCGCTAACTTCACAATGACGCGCACGTCAAGCACGTTGAGGCACAAGCCCCAAGTAATTTCCTCGGAACCAGTTTTCGGGATCTTCTAGTGCTCGGGTTTACTATAGACTTAAGCATTCAGGACTAGCCAAGTCCACGAGTAGCTGGTGTCAACTGAAAGTTCTCTGTGGGTACTGGATCGAAATATGTAAGGGTCAGCGCCTCGAGTTTGGGGGAGGTAAGCGCTGTTTAGTTTTCACCCGCCATGAATCAAAGGGGAAAACTTATAAATAGTTGTTAAATATTCGTTAAGAGCATAAAGTGCTATTATTTCAGAAATGTATAGCTTAACAGCTAAGCAACAGTGTGTCGTTTGGTCTATTAAAGCTCGGTACGGACCACAATATTGCTATAGAGTGTAGCGAAAAAACAGTTGATAATAACTATTATAACGGACCACCACATAGAGACGCACAATAGTGAATCGTCTGCTCAGATTTTTGATGTTGCTATTGCGTACGACAAACCATACGTGTAACGCTGCATTACAACTGAGAATATTGTACTCAGAGCGTTGTCTAGTAACGAACTATGTAGAGCGTTTTGCGTTTCTGAGTTCCAGTGAATCTCATTAGCGACTTTCATTTACACTGACTTGGTAGCACGCCTATACGTGCGAATCGTGTGACAGCAGTCAACGTTACAATTTATTGAAAGCGTACCACCTTCAACCACTCAGATGAAAAATTCAGTCTTCATGCCATCCCACATGAAGGACGGGCGCAGGTATTATCGGTTTGGTAGCAAACGACCTTTATTTAGCCCCTATTTTTACTTTGTCCTGATCGGGTGTTCCGATTTACTTTTTCGATTTGCTTCGAAAATTTCCTAAATATAAGTTCTACAGTGTGACAAGTCGGTTCAAAACGGATTTTTTTTCTACGAACAACTAATATTGCAGGAGCTCAATCAAGTTAACTGTTAACAAATAACCTACGCATATAACGTACGTATTTTGAGTAACAACACAACTTTCTATCGAGTTTGTCGCTAATTGATTTTGACAATTTGCGACAATGCTGTAAATGGTACAAACAAGAAAAAAATTGACAACATTGAATATTGGTAGGTGGAAATTAATATTTTTATTTATGTAATTGGACCCAATTGCCACTGCCTTTATGGTGACCCATTCATAATTACCTTAACTTGTATATGATATATTACTGAGACTATCACGATATGGGAAGTGATGTTGCTGGTACCTGCGTATGTGAAGTTTGTTTTTCAAGTTAATGTTCAAGTTAATTAATTCACTTTTAATTGATCACTTTGTTATATCAGTATAAAATATATATATTCTAGAATTGTCACTTCAACCCTAGTATATGTAAACATTCAACAATAAGTATATTATCTAGTGAAATAGTCGTACAGTCTGCCTGTTATGAGCTGCGACTTGGCCAAGTGTAAACTAGTTTCCCATATTTACTATATGAATGTTAAGGTATTCATATAGGTCCGACGAGCTTCGGCCTCAAGCTGTTACTAATAAGGTCACTCTATATGTTGCCGGAGCGGTATTTTTAAGCAGCTCTATCCAATAATGTAGATCGTATTTTGCTAGAAACTTTCTATTATGGTATTCCATGACACGATTATCGTAGGAGTCAACAAAAGCGTTGTGAAGCTGGGATGAGGTTCGGTGAGATACAAATCACGGCCTTCGTGTACGATACGCGGAACATGTAGAGCAGAAATAATCGTTCTTCACTAAAGAAGGCTGCTCTCATATATAACTAGGCCACCTTTCGTTTTCTCAAGAGACTCACAACTCAACCCGAGTGATGACGCAGTGGCCATAATATATCCTTTCTTAGTTTCACAATACTGAAGCTGACATTCTGTTAGATTTGTTCATACTTCACAAATCTCTAGCTCTTACACACGGGTACCAACGCCATAATTAGTACTATTACCAAAACAAACAGTCATTATTACCATTCCCAAGAATCCCTTCACGCGTGATTCCAGAATTGTCAACAATTTCCGTGGCGAGTAGCAACCTTCAAATAATCGCTGTGATATATCGCCGGACAGATGAAAGTTCAGCATCCGAAAATAGCTCTTCAACTTGATTTAATTCTTGAGTTCGCAACGTAACTTGTCAGTTAGTAAAGTGTATTATAGTAAGGCTACGGAGTAGAATGAGGTCGAATTTGTCGTAAGCTAAGTGAGTCGTGTCAGCTGAAGCGTAAAGTCTTCATCTGGGCAGCCAACTTCAGTCAGGGTCAGCAGGACGGCCTGCTGACCCTGACTGAAGTTGGCTGATGATACGATCAGCATCTTCACTTTAAGGGATGGCAAATGATGATCCGTGATAATAAGAATACTTCGTAAGCAGGAGTACGCTGAGCGATTCGTTCGTTTCGTTGCAGCTAGAGGTTGGGACTGGTCTGAATACTTCGATTGGCTACCGTTAGGAAAATATGTTTATCTTGTTACGTTCGCACGAAGTATTACTTTATTTATGATTTATTCTCGGAATGGAGTGCGACCACCTATCACCTATTGGATAGAACTGTCTTTTCGACTTTTCGCCGAGATAAGAACATTGTATATTTAAAATTGTAAGACTTCTTTTGTACTTTTCGAGGCAATGCTTGCCAGATATCACTGTTATTAGAATATCAAAGGAGTGCTATACAATAAAAGATTGTGTATACATCTAATATCTACTAAATGTACACATTTAAGATATATTATGGCATACCATTCAATTCTGTTGTATTGTTTTGTTAGGCTGAATGCAGAAAACATTATACTTATTTACACTATTGAAGGTTACTACTTGTTAGTAGTGGTCCGATCGTATATACTAAATTGAAATGATGATGACGACGGTCCGTCAAGCATTGAACAGCTCTTGATGTTCGGCCGCCGTGCTTAACGTATAAGCATTATAATGGGGTTTTTCGGCTGTTACTGAGGTCTGTAGTCTTTACTTTTGCTGATTTCGTTTAGCTGTTTGCAGTTTACTGCTACAAATGGGGTGGCACAAAGCAGCTAAGATCCATGGGTTAGCCTTTCTGCTACCCGCCGTAAAACGTTCGCTTCGAATCATTTTGTTTTCCCCGGGGCGGATTTTTGCTAGGGGCGCACAAAAGTGATGCTTTCATCGCCTTCTGGAACGCCTGACGCATTTCATTGCGAAACACTGAAACTAAGCCCTGATCCCTAACTGCCGCATACGATAACGACACGTGCTATGCAAGCAAGGTTAACCCTTGGTATTTAACGTAAAATCTTATTGTCACGAAGCGACCCTGTAGTAACCTTTATTAGCGCGAAGCTGATATTAAAAGAAACGGTAATTAGAAACAAGGATATTCTATGTGGGGAAATGGTAAGCGCTCGCTGGTGTGGTATTATTTTTTTTTTTTGATAAGTCGTTTGAATTATAATTTGAATTATTGGGACTCCTTTAGCTGGATTGCATGCGAAAACTCCACCCTAATCACGGCTCGGAAGAAACCTTTACATTATGTACGTACACCTATTTTACACTAGGTAGGCATAAAGCAAAAACCGAGGCTTCAATTCTCGGTTTGCGCCTGCGCCTTCTGCAACAATTACTCTTTGATAATCAATTTCGCTGGATGATGGAGCATATCGCTGATCTGGTCTTCTCCTTGGCCATTTCATAAACAAGTTCTAAAACCATTACTCGATAGTTCCGTCAAACAAATTTAAGGTAAAACTACAAATGACATTGATTGATACTGTGTTGGCGTTTCACGACATCATCTAGCAGAATTTGAACACACGCATTTTCCGCGCCAGTTACTGCTGACAACTATGATACGTCGACCGTACTGAAAGGGAACTGAAGAGATCTTGCTGTACTCTAGACCATAGCATCGGTCAGCTCTACCCGTATAATTATGAGTATACTGAAGGCTTTCCTAGTTTCGGTAATCGATCGAACTGCACGTGCCGGACACACACTGCAGCAGTCGTTAACCTATACGAGGCGAGCAGGACAATGTTATAACTAGCTCGGCCCTGTTCTACTAACTGTAACTTACTTGTAAAACGCGGCAAAAGTAGAAACTATTTGTTACCATACCTGATGAAGAACCTGAATGTAGCCATGATTTTAAATAGAAAATATATACGCATGACATAATCTATGCATTAAATACAAATAGCAATGAAAATTATTTTGATCGATCGTAATTTAGCGCGTGTAGCCGACTTATCTATGATTTTACTTTTATACATGTACCTCTCCATTGGGCCGGAACTCGAAACACTTGAACGCGCCGTGGGTAATTCCAAAAAACAAATAAATATTATACTGATGTAAATGGTGGTCTAGTGGGCAGAAGTTTATTATCCATGATGCAGCTAGTTTTACGATTATTTTTTGGCCTTTGCGTATGTGTAGCGATCTAACTTAGCCATTGTTAACTGTAGAGCTATATATATGATCTGGCTTGTTTTGGCTACCAATGATAATCGTTTCGGTACCGCAAACGCGGCATCCGTATAATAGGGTCACGAATAAAAGATACTTTCTATTGACGTTTAACCACTGCTCCGTACCCTCGTTATTATTGGGGCTTCTGTTGTGTAGCGGCCCGCGTACAATAGCTTTCGAAGTAAAACGTCTGCCATAGCTAAATGCTACAATCGGATGAATGCTGTCGAGACAAGACGTTTTAATGAACGATTAGAACTTAACGACTCATTGTCGCGAAGACAATATTCAATGCCGAAGTCTGGAGGGGTCAGTATAGATCCATCGAACCTATCCAGCCGCTTTGCCAGCACTGTCTCACACAACATCGCCATGGCGTTACTTTGAGAAACGGTCTTCAATACGCTTACTACCCGTCAACGACCACGTAACACTGTGCCTATCGTACACGAACAGCGTTCTCATTGGCGTTGCTATGATTCGCGCTCTTTAATATGCGCACTAACCGTAACCGCTAATCAAGCAGCAAAACTAGACGAAGATGGCCAGAGAGATACCAAAAATCATAGCGGACCCAAAAAGATAATGGTGATAAGTACATGAACGATCGTGAAAATTGCACTTTTATGCCTCTTCACTCAAACGAATTGTGTCTAAATATAATCGCTGGCAACAGCTTGTTGGGCGTTATGCTAGAAACTATGACACCGATGTGATTTTCCGTGAAGGAGCATTGGACATATATTTAGCTGGATGTGTCATTGACTTTGACTTCTTTCTTCTTCGTCTGTGAACCTGATATATTAATGTAACTAATAAAGGAACTTCGCGGAAATATAGACAGCTTCATATACGTACGTCCATGAAAACAAAAGCATTCATTATTATGGATTGGATTGTACGCGGCTTACAAGCTACCGTGCCGCTTCTAGTTCTTCGCCAAGTCGATTCTTCAACTGTCCATCATCATTAGTCAACTGCTCCTCATAGAATGATTTCACGTTTGTTCAACGATGCTCTTTACGATCTTAGTTCTGTCTTCTTTTAATACATCTGAGGATGTACGATAGAAATGTCTTAGAAAAATTACCCCAAGTCGGACTTTACGACTCTGGGACTTCATAGTAAATACCATAAAGCACAAACGATAAAAAAAAACATCTCTATTTTAACTTCGAAATGACTTTCTTTGATTTTCAGTGGCTGATGCATCCGGGAAACCGCCAGCTGGCTTACTCGAAGGAACACTCGCCTTAATTGGATCCTATGACGAGTGTTTATCCACTGTAGCTTGGAAGCATTCAGATGGTACGTGGTCCTGTTTGTGTACACAGGACAAAGGCTGGGTAAACAAATATCATGCAAAATAAAATATTTAATTTCGTTTCTATATATATATATATATATATATATATATATATATATATATATATTCCAGTTTTGAAAGCTTTTCCTGCTCAAGGCTTCGGTGGCTGTTAGAAATTGCGAAATGTCCCTTGTAGGTCATGCTTTGCCATGCCACACGTCAAACCAATTTTTAACGTCATATAGACGAATGTGTCACAACAAGCTAACGTGCATTGGTATTCACAATTGAAATACCTTTTTGTTAAAACGATCCCGGTCTTCCATATTAGTGGAGGCTGGTCTCTGTAACCAAACGTCACCGTTGTATTTCGCTTCAAACAAGCTTTTTACATGGCATAACATAATGCTTTTATTTAAAACGAGTATCCGTGTGTCGACTCGTTCGATAAAAGCTAAAAGTAGAATTGTTACATTTCTGTCTTTTTATTGTTGAGAAGGGAAAATAGCTTCTAATAAAATGACTGTTTGTTTTCCTTGACGGTGCGCAGACGTCCATTCAAGCCGAGGCAGGCGAGATACAAACGCCCAATCGAAGAATTCGTCGGCTTCGTCGGAGCCTGCGACCAACGACGACTCGGATCCTGCCTTCGTTGGATCCTACTGCACCCTTCAAATGGCTCCGAATTTTGACTTTATAGAACTATTCCATAATCATACTCATGCTATCGATCTACTTGGCTCGTATCTGAGCAGTGATCAGGTGGGAAGGAATCGGTTGTCTGCGTAGCAGACTCCCTTTAGTATATATATATATATATATTGTAACGTATATGTGGCTAGGTCTAATTGTGTTAATGATTTTTGGGGCGTATTGATTCGGTAGTAATATCAAGTCGTGAATTATATTAATGGTTGGAAAACGATACTTACCATGCAATGGGCTTGATTTGAAGTGGAAACTATAGCCGCAGTTATACACAACAGTACGATAGGGTCTCTCAACTAATTATCTTCTAAAGATCTGAAGTTTATATATGTGTATGTATGTAAGTGTGTGTATGTATATATACGAACGTGTATATAATTGACACCCGCACCAGCGATCGTTGATCATTTGTTAAGGATATTTACTGAACTTCTTTCGACTTACGCTTAGGGATCCTCTCAATCAGCTCACTTACCAATCCAAATTCTCGAACCCAACGACGCTAATAAATCGATTATCGCGCATTTTATGCGAAATATATTCATTGACGAGCTTTGGTTAGTAAATATGACCGAAATCGTCTACGTTGGCTGTGACATGTACGTTATTTTGTTATTTTAACATGTTGAATCACAGCTTATCTTTCAGCAAGTGAATACTTCATAAGAATCCTCATTCGGCTCAAGTATATATAACTCGACGAAGTCAATATTTCTGCAATACAATGCTAGAATACAAAAATCTAAATAGTGGACGAGAGATTCGTTACGAAGTCGCTTTGTGCGTTATTCCGTAATGCACTGAAATGTGCACATTTCATCTTCTATTTCCTTACAACAATGCAGAGCCTTAAAATCATACTTCTTGAATTTTCCAAGACCAACTACGAAAACGCAGACTATACGGTCGCTGTTTGCGGATGCTTTGTCGCTTCAGGTCGCTGAGAAAACGTTACGCATCCCAGGCAGCCATGTTAGTTACCGCGTGGGCCTTTGCGTCCCTTCGGCCTGCACCAAGGACGACATCGATCGGGTTTGTTGCTACGCCTTTGAATGACTATTGTCTAGCCGCGATACATCAAATAGACATTGCCATATCCATTTGATTCGAGTCATTGGGGACTTTCCATAATAATTGTCTGGATCGTGACGCAAATCTGTTATACAATTACGCTGATATTGATCGTGGCTTACGACCATGACTTTGGAATGTCACACCGGTAAACAATATGCTGGCGGACATGGGCAGCAACTGTTGTAAACATCCGTTTGTTTCCGTCATAGATTGACAGTATTTGACGCATTTAGCTTTAAAATTTGATTAGTAAGGGAGACAACAGGAAGTCTACCGAAAAAAAAAATTGCGGTACGGCACTAGGCCGCTTATAGGAATTACCACCTGCGATCCGTCGCCAACATTAATTAACTATATATATATATATGTACACACTACAGGAGCGATTAGTTTATTACTAATGGAAAATGCTTTTCACAGGTGGTCCAACACCTGCTGAAGGATGTCGATTTCCAGGGATCGGTGACTCGCTGCGAAATCCGTGAGGAAGTCCCCGTTTCGAACCTGCAAATGGCTATCATGTGCGTTAAACTATAACTATCATGCGTGTTTAGCGACCCAATCGTGCTTATAGCACTGCACCGGCAGTAAATCTTCATTCATGTCTTGATCAGCTGACCGATTCAAGTAGTCAATGTAAAAAGGGATTTACCCATACAGTGTACGTATATGGATGCATTTTTTACGTACTGGAATAGTTCTTTCGTTTATTTCTATCCGCCAGGGCAACCGCTGCTATCTGCCTTATCTTGGTTACGCTCGGAACTTTATTGGAAACCTGTTGCGGAATTGAGGATGTCGCTCGGAATGCCAAAGAAGCAGCTCTCAACGGAACTGAATTAGGTTAGGTTGTTTTACATTTATTAATTTAGTGCACAGTTAGCAAATGGTGGTCTTAAAAATCGAAAGCTTTCGTGTACTTGGATAGGCTAAGTATTCGGTCTAATTCTCAATAGCCGAATGAACACTCACTGCACTCTATTAGAGTTACATGCCGATTGTAAGAAATCTTACAGGGGGCCAAACGCTGCTGATTTTTGCAAGCGGACATGTGCTGCGTGCCAAGAATTTTGATAGAAATGGCTTTTTGACAGTGTTCATTTTTACGGACTACAGGCGATTGAAAGGTCGCATGAGTAAATTTGTTTTTCCTAACCGTTTGCGATCATTGAACGCCGTTATGATGTCACAACACGAGACGTACAATAACGTTAAGTTACTAAAACGAAATGATTAAGGGTAAAGCACAAGAATTAAAGTAATTACACAGCGGGTAGACATCGTATGACAATTGGTTCAATTGTTTTTACTGGATACACCAGGGGATCCCTGGCGAGGACCCTCACGTGAGGGAGCCAGGTAAAGGGCTCCCTCACGGTGAGTTAAAGTTGAGGCAGGGATTTGACTTGGCCTACATGCTTGAATTATCATTGCTTAAAATGCCCAATTACGTAACCAGTTGGGTTTGACATCGTGACAAACGAGACTAACAACAGCAGCGCCTATCCATTTTGCTAATTGCATTTATGTGTATCAGTCTCGATGTGTCTATCGGTGTGTGTCTATAGACGCTTGTGCGTTGGTGCACTAGGGGGCAGAGGAGTACACGAGAACCTCATGCATATGCGAAAGAAGACGTTTTAACTTAACCTTTATCGATTCATAAAGGCGAACAATCGAAATAAGAGATCACTAGCAAAACACGGTTAGAAACCAAGAATCCAGTGGAATCCTGTAAAGGTAGTAGTAATTTTTTCTATTCACAGAGGTTGTGTAGTACGTGCCATTAATGAGACTTGAAGTGTAAGGATCATTGAGCAATATCGTTGCAAATAGCTCCGCTCACGCAAAAAAGCTGGGGTTAGAAGTGGGCATACATATGCTGAAACCGTTAGGCTATATCGATAGGTGGGTATACGCACTCTTCCTGTTTGCAGGAATAATATGAGACAGGTTAACACTTGAAACGAATGGCGCGTTACATGCAGGTTTGGTCATTCTTTATTGCAAACATATTTTCCCAGTGGTAAATCTACGTCTAAGCCGGCTGGCACAATCTGTTGACATAAGCCGCCACAGAATCAATGTTGACGTGGGTAGGGATGCTTACGTCAAAGGTTTCAGCCTATCTACAGAATGGCATTGATAGCTGTTCAGCAATAATATTCCATAATAGATTTTATTGCAGAGTAGCGACAGGTGATCCTGGAACTTGGATTATCCATTCAAAACTAACGAAAACGTACGAATGCTATTATTTTTCCGAAGGTCGTTTGTTGACACTTTTTTTACGATATTGGGCAGACTCGCTGTTGGTCCGCCTTGTACGATGTTTCTCGTTGCAGGGCAACCTGTCCGAGCTGTTAGGACTTTCGAGTAGCAGAATTTCGAATCTGGCGGTTCTCGATGGGATTCGATCACTCTCAATGTTGTGGGTGATATTTGGCCATACGTATTTCTTTGTCGAAAACGTTCAGCCATTTCGTAAGTAAAAACTTTATTTCTGATGGCTACAATAGTCTAAACAATAGTCTAAACAGAAGTCTAAACTAGTTTCGATAACTCCATCCAGGTATTTGTTTGTAAACTAGGTACGTGTAAAAATATTGACGCATATTCTAGAGACCAAATCAACACACGTTCAAACGATAGGGTCATAATTGATTTTTTTTCTACTAAGTCGATAGATAAGATCATACCTAAGCAGCATTAGCTGTAGGATTTTTAAATGCGAGATATAATTAAAGACCTAATCTACACTACAATTGTCAACGGGCGAAAAAAAAAAAGGATCCCTAATATCTGTAACGTGTCTGAGCGTCAAATGAGTTGATATGCCCATGATACTAACAAGCACATCCAACATTGATAGTTTGGAGCCGTATATCTATAACACAGATTTTGTTACCTAACAGGCAATAAGCTAAAGCACTGTGGGTATCAAGCCTTTTGATTGATAGTAGTCCATTAATAACTTGGTGCTGACCAACTAAAGGCAATATGTTATCCTTGACAAAGACGAAGCTCATTGCTACTCCGCGAAGAGCGTTCAGTCAACGGCAATCAAGACACGGTTTTCACAATGATACGTCTCAACGTTTAGCAACAGCCAGTGGTCGATGCAGGATCGCTAAAAACAGATGCTGCATTTATTCGAAATAATTTCCACGTATTGCCTATGTACACTTAAAGGCCTTGTTCCAATAATGACACACTGAATGAGGATTCTTCTGATGTAGTTTATCGCGATTTGTATGCAGACGAAAAAAGTGTCCTAGCCTTTTATAAGATCTACATTGTATTCAGTAAGGCCACCAAACATATGTGTCCTAGTTATTCGAATCATAAATACGAAGCAGATTGTTCTGACCGACACTGCAAAGTGTATAATCTAAATACAGGGTGAAAAATCTAAGTATAATGCTTGAAACGCGCAATACCACAGTCGCATACGTGTCCCTTATAAGATAGGAGTTTGAAGGCGCAGGTAATGAGTTTTAGAAATAGTAAAAATTCTCTGTAAAGAGAAATACTTGAATAATAATAACAAACAAAAAAGATAATAATAATAATGAGGGTATATTTCACAGCTGTTTTCTGTAAAGGTACTTTTTGTTCCAAAAAGATTTACCAATTGGAGTAGAACATAACATAAAACATTTTCCTGAAAGATATATAGTTTTCATTGAACGTAATAGGCCCTAGTTATGCGTCTGAATGACGTACATGCTGCTCTGCGTAAATTTGCCTTTAATTGAAATTAACGAATTTTAGACATTACAATACGATATAAAAATCAAGCAGATTTTTTATTTGCGGTGACAGTCACCTTTAAAATGTACGCTAGATCAATAAAATTTAATTCCCTTCGGGACGTTTCGAAGCAGTATGTTTGTGCGTTTATATTAGCTACAATATTATATCAATGTTGTTTGCAGGTTCGATTTTGAACGGTCATCAGGTGCACACAGGAAATATAATCATGGCTTCCATTTTGAATTTCACACTCAGCGTAGATTCGTTCTTCTTGCTAAGGTAATGTTGTATTTTAGAATAAATCGTTACTCTGTGTAAAAGACCAAAGCAAGTCTAATGCTGGTAACCAAAGTAGTCCAACGCTTTGAGCTGGCAACTCCAAATGGGGAGGAGTGTCTGCTTAAAAGAGCGTCAGTTTATACCATGAACCTCAAATGTTTATAAAAGAAGGTCCAAGGCGTATCCTTTCCTTTGTTTCAATTTACTGTAAGAACTGATGCACAACCGTGATGTACATAGCCGTACGCTGTCAAAAGCCACCAAACCGCTGCCAGCAAAAAATCTTAAATAGAAGATTTTTTTTTATTTTATTTAAATTTTCATATTTTATTATTCATAGTACATTTTACGTCTGCTTAATTTTAGTGGCTTGTTAATTATGTACTCGAATTGGCGAGAATTTGAGTTTACGGGAACTATGAAGATACTGCCGTTCATCTGCAACAAATATTGGCGGTAGGTTTAGAGCTCTTTCTAGATATACTGTTATAATGAAGATATAGTCACCATTTTTTATAGAATTTAGCGAGCTGATTGTTAGCGGAAGACGTATTCGTATGTTTCACCATGTTAATTGACAGTAAAGTAACTGACAATTCCATGACTGGGCTTTGAAAGCCACTAGTATAATACATAAGGATCGTACAAAAATAACCGTTTGCCTCGTATACGCTCTATCTTGACCCTACTTCGCTACGGAGTGTGCTTTTACATATTCAGAATGCTGCCTGGTCTCATGGCCACAATGGGGATCCTATTCTTGCTCCCGCTATTTGGCGATGGCCCGTTTTGGAAGGACGTTCTTGATAATGAGATCACCCTTTGCGAATCCAAATGGTGGACAAATCTAATCTTTATGAACAACGTCTTCAATAATCAGGAAATGGTAAGCTACTTTATAACTGCACACGTCCGACGGCGGTTTATTGATAATCGTCGTTTGAAATAAGAGTTATTAGTTTCAAGGCAAGACCTCTGTCAAACACTATACTAAATACATTTAATCTTTGCCAGATGTATTGGTTGGTGCCTGTTCTTGCTTAATCTGGCTAGTTGAATTAGCCATTAGGGAAGCGACTGACGTATTCTGAACTGTTCGAGCTCAGCCTCGCTGATATACCTACTTTATCTAATATTTACTTTGATGAAAAGAGTAAACGGGAACAGTATGAATTACAAAGGATTATGACGTTTCATTACCGCAGTGTCTCGTGGCAACGTGGTACCTTGCTTGTGCGTTCCAGTTTGTCCTTTTGGCCCCCTTGCTCGTAATACCACTTTACAGGTGAGATCTCACAGATTAATTTGTCACTTGATAAACATACTCAACAAGTGCTGCCTAGCTGACAACTCACATACGATGATCCTTGACGTAAGCCAGTATCAATAGATAATTTACTACCGAAGAAAAAACCGAGCAAGAAGATTCACTTGAACATTTTCATATATAAATATCCTTACTCAAATCGAAGACGCTGGCTGGACAAGTTCGAAATGTATGGGGTTTCAAACAGAAATTCGTAACATATTGAGTTGCTGCTAAAAAATCTGTTTCAGTATTGCAGACCAATTACCGACAATTCTTGAATGTTTACAATATGGAAAACACAGTTTGATTTGCGAATCAAAAGCAGATCTTCACGCAGTAGTCCGCTGCGATTCACGCGGTTTTTACGACCGCCAGTAGACGCCGTACGAAAAAAACGTGTGCGAAAACACAGCTATTGCCTTTGAAAAGGGTACCTATCAAAGCCTCCAGTTTCGTCATCAGTTAGACGACGATAAAGTTTCAAAATATGCCAGAACCAATTAAAGTTTTGTTATATCTTTTACAGATCCTTCTTGCGCGGCTTTATCGTAAACTTTCTGTTCATCTTGGGGGGTTCAGTGCTCACCGCCGGAGTAACGTTCCTCTACAATCTCCCACCAGGGATGATATTCTTCCCTGACCTCAAGTAAATCTCACGGCTGAACATTGAAGCGGTTATTTTATTTTCAGAAAGATGTTCATCAACTATTGTATCTGAGGAGATTATATATATACATATGTGTATATCAACTCTCTCAATATTTTACGACCGATTGCGACCAAAAGCAAATCTATACTTATAAACATTTTTGCTCAATTGTGTAAATGATAGTTCAACGCATAATCTACATCTTAATTTCAATATTGCATACCTGTGCAAAAATAATTACACGTATTATACGTTGATTGAATACCTAAGGCTGAGGAACTGAAACATTGCTCCTGCCATCCTCCAGAGCTCCAAAAGCTCCTGCCAATAATGAAATTGATATTACTCTGTAATAAAATACAAACAATGAAATAAGGAACCAACATTGTCTCTTCCAGTATGTTAGTGGAGATCTGCTCAAAAGTCTACCAGAAACCTTACAATCATGTCGGCCCGTTCTGTGTGGGCATTCTGCTCGGATATGCCATCCGCAAGCACCGAAACATGTACATCTCAAAGGTTTGTATGTACGATTTAATGTGTATAGCGTAAAAATGGTTAACTGAATTTTGCCCGAAAGTTAAGACCTTATGAAACGACAGTGCAGAATGGACTCGTTCTAACTACTACGTTGTACACGAAGTTATCTATCAGAAATTTATTATGAACAGAACGATTACTCAGTATAGTTTATTGAGAGCCATTTGAAAGTTTTCTCACCTACCAATTTATCCGTAATTGTCTGTCTTGCTAAAAGAAATTGCTATGTACCAAGAATACGCCTCCTAGTTCAAAGATAAAGTAATAAACGTCTTTCGTTTTAAATCCTTTGTATTTTTTTTTTTGGGAGGCTATTTGGTGTAGCCGATTCAGCTACATAAATGTCTTTTACATAGCCGTGAGCAAATTAATGATTTTTTAGTATATATATCCTTGCATTTCGCAGCTATCATGAAAACAGCGGTCTCTAGTCCTTAGATCAGTTCCCACTACCTTAGCGGTTAGAATGTTGTCCTCCTATTTATGGTCTACGTTATGTAACGTAACAAATCGCTACCCTGCATAAATAACATCTAGCTGAGGATACCCATTAAACTTGTTAACGTATTCATTGATTTCATTCACATGATCGATAGTGGGCGTATAAACTAGACGCCACCCGATACCATTCTGTTATTTTTTCCATTTACCCTAAGTAATTTTTTCGAGTTCTATATCCACGGAGTTTTATATATACGGTTGAGCATTTCTCCTGATGGCCGGCTTTTTTCAATACGAAACAAAATACGCTTACGTATGGGTTCGAATTTAGACCAACCCTTGCACTATCATGAAGACCCTTATGCAACCCGAAGCAAGTTTAGACCTGTTTATCTGAACTTTTTCTTAAGCCTATATTCAATTCTTCGATTCGCATGCTTCGTAAACGTGCCTTTCGAATCTTTCTGTTTCCTACGACCGGTAGCTCTGCAACAATAATTATGCGCTCTAATTGAATAGAAGCCTTCAGTATACCACTATTGACCTATATCTTGTTTGCGGTTATCCCGCTATATCAAAACGGAGCTAATTTTAGCTGTTAAAATTTTGTGTAAAGATCGAGTCCTTTGAGAAAACAGGTAATATGAATAATCGTTCTTTTTAAAAAATGTAATTTTTTCTCCATTACGTTTGGTAGATAGTTAACTGCAGCTGAGGCAACTGCTCGAAACAAAACTTTTCGTTATTTACGTTAGTGTCTATGAGGAATTTTTCGATACTTTCAGCGCGAACCCAATTTCCGTCAAAGCTGGTTAAACGTTGAAGGTAGTTTTCAACCTTGATGGGAGCTGGTAAGGTGCGAAGCAGTTGATGATCTTCGCTTAAATTCCAAAAAATGACGCACCGCTTCTCGCCATGATGAGTTAGAAAAAAAGAACAGGTTTTCCTTTGATATTAAGAACAGCAGATTAACTCATTCAAATAATACGGCAAAGTTTATCCGAATTCCACATGCACGAAATACGCTATATCTGCAACTAATGACTGAAGATCTCAGTGTCGGCTATGGTTCAATTAGGCCATATCGAAGCCTACTACTTTTCCTGTAATGCTTTCACCACTTTTTACTGAAAATAGGTTACACAGCCTTTTGTCGCAATACCTAGTGTGATTTTGTCCTGTATTTGAATTCCACGCCTGTGCAGCACCTTTACGCGCATCCTAATCTCAGCGTGCAGCTCTACCACCATCGAAGCTATTTAATTAGTCATTGACCTTGCTGTTAGTCAATACTTGGGACAAATCAAGGGTCTGAAGTAATTTCTTAAAAAACACATGCAAAATACCTCTGGCAAAAATATTTTTTATATTTTCCACGACAATAAAATTCTCTTATATCATTCATCTTTTCGACCGTGGACATTGCTCGGTCTGTTCAGTGGACCCAGTTTGTCTTATGGACGACTTCAGCCATCAGCTGTACTGCGATTCTCGTAGTGGCATACCCGTGGAATCAACGATTGCCTCCACAACCTGTGGCAACGGTCTATGCTGCAACTCACCGAGTCATATGGAGCCTCGGAATCTCCTGGCTAATCTTTGCCTGCATCTCCGGAAAAGGAGGTAACAGAAAAAACACTACGAGAAACAATTCACATTCAATTGAGTAATGAGTTCATCCTGAACAAAAGAATTACGTGTCTCATACTAGGTCATACTTTCTTTGAAAGAGATCATATGAAATATTCCAGCATCTATTTATAGAGTGTTATTAAACACGAGCATTAGAAAGGCGGTTTTTTTATTCGGGATTCTACTAAACGACTTCGCAATTGTTTGTTTATAGGTCCTGTGGCGGCTGTTCTTTCGTGGGGAGGCTTCGGAGTGCTTGGTCGACTAGCCTATCTGGGCTATCTCATCCACCCATTATTGATCCTGTATCAGGTAGCAACAACTCGAAGCCTTATCTACTATTCCCATTACGATAAGGTAAAATATCCTTCCGTTGTTATTGACACATTATTTATTACTCGCATGTGCGTTGCGTATCAATCCAGGATTTAATCATCGTGTCGGCCAGGTCACTACGGCCGCCTAATACATATATATTCATTTGATATATCAAGTTTTCAAGAACGTATTGGCTGTTTTTTAGCTCGAAACTGAAGCGGATATTCGTTATGTCATTGTAAAACAAATATGCGCTATTTTTATCTACTACTATTTACTACTTTTTTTTTTGTTTTTCTTATACTACCAGAGTCTCATTGCTGTAGTAGGGAGTTTACGAACGAGAGATTATGACAAGTGATTTTTGCGCTCATTCATTGAAACTATGTTAACACGATTAAGGAGGTTCCGCAAAGACCGAAACATGTAGTAGTCTCATAGTGTGGGGTCGAACTATGTAGAAAGCGGATGCATTAAAGTTTCCTTGTCATGTTCTCTCAATTATTTTCGAATAGGTAAATATGTGTATGATGTGGCACTGTCGTAATGCCCACTAGTTCCAATCTGTTTTTAAATGCTTTGTTGAATTGTTAATTGTTGACAACAGAGGTCCGAATCAATTGTTTTGCCAGGCGGCAGCAATTCA
The DNA here is from genome assembly GCF_002443255.2 of Varroa destructor. Classification (NCBI taxonomy): domain Eukaryota; kingdom Metazoa; phylum Arthropoda; class Arachnida; order Mesostigmata; family Varroidae; genus Varroa; species Varroa destructor. Next base: position 7,773,073 of record NW_019211460.1, on the reverse strand, counting down.
TAATGCACGATTGCTTTTGAATCCATCATACATAACGTCACGTTCTTTGTCGTCAGTTTGGGCTTTGTCACAGACTCCGGGGTACATTTTTTCGCCCTCTATTGTCGTGTGATCCACTTTTCACAACCCGTAATCAATCGCTTTAGAAATGGCTCTATTTCATTGCGGTCCTGTAGAATTTCGAAGATAACTTACGATCGAATAAATCCTTTTCCTATCAATTCGTATGGCACTCTAACGTTAAACTTTCTACCCAGCTTCTTTCAAGTTTTTTAAAGTTATTTGGAAGTAGATATATAACTTCTTGGCAGTACCATAGCAACTTATGTAAAGGTTTTACTCAACACTCACAATCATGTCATCAACTTCTTCCGTAATCGGTTAACCTCTACAAGAAACACATTTTACATCGAAATTTCCAGATAGCGATAGAATTATCTCAACGCATAAGTTTAATCATAATTAGGACATTTTTTTCTCAGCTTGGTAGCATTTTTATATTTAGCCTAATAAAAATAGAAAATATAGCGAGTTTTTGCATAAATTTTACTCCTCTCTAAGGCACTCGAACTATTTCAGCGTATTCGGTATTGCGGAATCTCAGCTTTAAGACGACCTCAAGGCTGCTTTTTCGAAGTTGTGTTGGCGCAATTTCAAAGCTATCTAGCTAACAAAATGGTTATCGATAACCTAACAGTGACTTTTGTTTATGTATAACACATTGATCTCTCTCGAATGTAAACGTTTGAATAAGTTGTTCGTCTAGCATTAAGACGTCTAGCTTAGGTCGGCCGTACAACTAGCACCATTACCTGGGGGTTCTTGGTTCTTGACTTATTTCTCTGTCGGCCATCAGTGGGACAACTTGGGCGACCTAAAACTGTAATTTAAAATCGTTCAAGCCACCCAATCTCATAGTTTCGATTGTACCATCCATCCTCTCACGATCTTTGCTATACAAACACTCAATTGTACGTAAAAAAATTCCCTTTACTTTTTCTTTTTTAATTTCTCATTTTTTGTAGTTATCTATTCATTTTGTTCAAATAAAAATAATTCTATGTAATTTGATATAATGATTACAATTTCAGCTCTACTCGTTCTGCGGCCATCTCGTCGTAACCTTAGCGTTGTCTACATGTTTATACGTTTTTGTTGAAGGGCCATGTCTGCGAATTGCCAATGAATTTCTTAAACAGCAACGAACCATTCCAAATGTGTCTATGACTGAAACGCATCACCGCCATGATATGGGAGGCATCAACAATGTTACCAGACTGACCAAGGACTGCGTACCCAATCATTACACGACGAGAAATTCGTGCAAGCTATAGAGCTTTCACAGTTTCTAGGAATAGAACTAAAGTATGCAACTCCAGACATTTCATGTGTATGCCTAAATACCAGAATCCTAGAAGAAGCGTTCCTCCTGTAGTGGAGCGCTAATGCAAAACGGGCCCTTGTCAGCGTTAGGCTGTTTGCAATAACACGAACCAGTTCGTAACTTACGATTAAGTAACTGTCTAACACGAAAGATTCACAAGACAATACTCACAAGCTGTACCAGTGAGGTTTCGCAGCAGGTTTTCGCAAAAAAAAAGCAAGAGGCATGCACTTTGTAATATTGACACATTTTGCGCGACGTCAAGCTATCGTCCCTGACGATGGCCTGCTACCAGGAAAAATCATTACGGTTACAGCGCACTGGGCACTCCATACATACACCCTCGATTGCGTTAATGACTCATATTGGCTGATACGTGATTATTATAGACCAACAGTCAGTCTCTACCGTAACTGCCTCACGTTGTTGTTTTGTTTGCTCAGTGTCTAAATAGATTCATTGCATACTCATCGAAGTAACGGATTTGAGGATTTATATAGGTAGAATGACGTAAACAGGCGGCGGCAAATGTAAGTTTCTAGTCGTGACAGGAATAAGGTAAAGGTTGACAAAAGGTAGATTTACAGTTTATAGTATAGAGTTTTCAAGTGTGATCTAATTATTAATTTTCCAATTTGCTTACCTAAGCTTGTCCGAACTGCAAACCTATTTTGCCCCATAGCTCACCCCCATCCGGTAGTCTAATCTACCGTGCACGCTGAGGCATTTCCATGTATCCACATTATTTCACGACTCTCGTGTACAATTGTGAACCTCGTTCTAGGTTACGTGTATCAATTATGTCTACATTATATACTGCTCGTATTTTGGAATTTTGTTGTGCATGAAGCGATTGTGTATCACCGTTGGCAAGAAGGGATAATACTATATGATACTTTACGTCGATACGTACCATAGAAAGCGTTTCGTGAAAAGAACATGAAAATTTCTCATTACTAAAAAGTTCCTTTCTGTTGTTTGATTTTATACACACATTCGCTTGGGCCAGTTGGGTAAGTTATACATTATGAGATAAATAAAGATAAGTAAAAATATTTGGGACCTCGTTAATATTGAGTTGTTTTTTAGGCCTCGATTTTTCAGTCAGCACTAAGAAGCGCGCTTCTAGCTGATCTGGCACAACGATTCAGCACTGATTCTTCATCCCTTGCAACTGGATTGACAGATAATCGTGCACTTCAGTAAATATAGGGTTTACCGTTCAAAGTCCTGGCTTGATTAGGGTATTCGGCAATTATGGTCAAAAAATCGTGCACACTAATAACATTATGCATACACTCTAACACATCGGCATTTATTGATTTTGCTTTATGTTTTATACTGGTACGCTGACCTACCTTCCAACTTATCGCCCCAACGCTTCGTTATTTCTTCGTCACAGACTTACAAAAAAGGAGGTGTGACGACTGTTTTGTTCAAGCTAACTGCGTCAGGGCTTCCACCAGATCGACTATAATCGGCTTCGAGTATCAGCTGCTAATGCAGTCTGCACAGATCAGCTTCAGTCAACTGCGAGCGTCGGAAATTTTTACCTGCGGCAAATCTTGCCAGTTCCCTAGTTTCACTGGCTAGTTCTTGGCCTTGTGTAACAGCATCTTATGCGCCGATGTCTGCAAACGTCTGAGTGTTCGCCTTCAGATACTTAGTAGAATTCGTGCATGACCCCGATACCTCGAAAACTCATAGTTCGCGAAGTCAGAGAAGGGAGCAAAGATGAGCGACGATCAAAGTCCTCCGTACGCGGTCTTCTTCGGAGTGATAGGTGCTGCAGCGGCTATCGTCTTTTCGTCACTTGGGGCGGCGTATGGCACAGCCAAGGCTGGCACAGGAATTGCAGCGATGGCAGTCATGAGGCCGGATCTCATCATGAAGTCGATCATTCCTGTTGTTATGGCGGGTATCCTCGCCATCTACGGTCTCGTAGTCGCCGTCCTAATCGCAAACGCAATAAAAGAACATTACAAGCTCTATACAGGGTTCATGCATCTTGGCGCAGGTTTGGCTGTAGGTCTTTGCAGTATGGCTGCAGGTATTGTAATCGGAATTGTTGGTGACTGTGGAGTGCGAGCCATGGTTCATCAACCGCGAATGTTTCTCGGAATGATGATTATCTTGGTTTTTGCGGAGGTACTTGGTGTCTACGGGGTCATTGTGGCTGTGACGATGTATTCCAAGTAGTGAAGTCGCCTGTTATAAGATTCGGTCTCAGAGCCCACCAGAGAGGGCATTCGCTGGGAAGAGTGTTCCTATAACAGACGATTCCGGAGGCGGAGAAAATCTAGGCGTAAATATCTGTAAATGGGACAGACCATCACAGAACTGAGCTTAAGTAACATTTACCTTATATTGTTCTTGTACAATCTGTTGAACTAGCAATGTCTTCATTAATAAAGCATTTTTTGTGTATATGCTAACGATACATTTAGGTAAAATACTTTATTTGTATTCTTCGGGTTTTTTCTTGTTGCAAGTGGCTTCTACGTAAAGAAATTGTTCTATTAAAGAAATTGAAGTTCCCTGTAGTTTCTACGCACAGTTTAATCAGTTGGCTATAACTCATTGAATGAAAAATGCGCTTGAACTTCGAGCAGCATGAAGATCCCTAATTTTTGCAACAGGATAATACCACATAAACGACACGTTCATAGCTATTGTAGGAACTGTTTTCGGAAACTCAAACAAAAATATTGTCTATTTTTGTTTGAGTTTCTTTTACATTATTATGGCACATTGTTGTTGTTTACCTTGTGATACAAAAAGGTAACGCACTTCTATTCACGTGTTTTCAAATCAAAAGGAGCAAAACGTACTATGGGACTGTATTTTCAATTACTGAGCAGGTAGGCACGTACTGAGTTAGATGTACATTTTATTAGGTGCTGTGTAGATCGTAAATGCAATAGAGACACCATTTCAGTGCGATATTCTAAAATACAGTGAAAACTGTAACAGTGTTCTATAATTGATACAGCTGGCTCATCTGGGATATAATAGTAAATAAACTTGAGACGTGAACTCTTATACGGCTTGCTATATCTGCTAAAATATGCAGTACGCTTGGCTAAGAATGCAAAATACATATTGTATAATTTCTAAGGACTTATTCATGTCGCCGGAAATGTCAGATGTTTAGAAACTTGGGGAATTTTTCAAATTTGCTGCGTTCGTCTCTGCATTTGTATAATTTTGCTGCATAATCACTTGCAACAAGGTTACAGATTCGAAAACACTTTAATATTTATTGAGTGAAAATTATATCCTATATGACTCACAATTTTGATTTCGATTCTATCGAAACACACGCTTTCCAGGCTTCAAACACGACGTTACCGACTTAGTCGACGACTGAGAAAAGGTAGAGCCACCGGTCAAAAGCGAAGAAGCTCAAAATTGTCCAATGTACGAGTTAGTATAACAGTTTTCAAAAGTTCACTTTATAGTTGCAAACAGTCTTGGATGGTAATCTTTTTATATGCGACAAAACAACTTTAATATATAGTAGAACAAGGTATTGAATATGCATTACTTTAGAACTTTTTGACCCTCCGCCCGTTACCGCATACAAGCAGAGGTAGGTCTTACCGTGCTTTCACGGTCTAGAGGTTTTTGGTTGAAGCCGGAAAGCAGACAACAACCAAACGCAGCACTTTTTGCTGGCTGTTCAGCGGGGCAATATGTGCTACGGACAATGGCCATCTTTCTCTGCAAAAGTTAGAGCGCTTTGAAGCCTTCAATATCTCGTTGTAACATGCTATAGGGAAATATTTTCAACTATCAAATTTAAGATATTATAATAAATATTGTGCGCTATTCAAGATATGCGGTTCGCGGTCTATAGTCACCTTTGCACCAGAACTGTCTGCAGTTAGATCCGAACAGAATCTACTAACACCTAAAACGAGTAGAGCTTTGTCCATCTAAAAGGCTGCTTCAAATGACGAGATGCTCCACAGTAGCTCAATTTATAGTTTGCTTTTGAACATTGTTTACGTCAGTCTAGAATTAGGCAAAGTCAGAAGAAGATGCTTATTATCATTCTGCAGACTAAGTCCTCACGGGTTACCCACATTCGTCACCAACACAGTTTCACGCGCTGGACAAGAGGGAGAAAAAGCAGCATTTGTGCAGCGAACGTGGCTGCAGTCCATACAACAGAGTCGCTGTGCTTGAGCCAATTCGATCACGGCAACGGACACCATCTCATACATCGCCACGAGTATTAGGTATACATCAAAGCGTTTTTTCTGCTTCCATAAAGCATTATGACTCTATTGAAAGAGACATTATTGTGACGACTTCTGAAACATATCGACTAGACTAAGTTGAGTGGTCACGACAAGACTGCAACCGCGATGATTATCATGGAGATTATATATGTGATTAAATATGCTTAAAGCAATACTGCTTTAGAGCTGCTTAGAGTTTGTGTTTGAATGGCAGATTAGAACCCGAAATTGACTTGATTCATATTCAGATCAATGTGGCTTTGAAATTCCCTTTTATTGGAAATCGGCAAAGAATGGTTTCGCGCATCAGTACGACGTTCTTACAGTTCATTTTGAAAGAAATCGAATTTTGACTGACCACCAAAGGCAAATCTATGTGTGCTTTCAAACACCTGCAATATAGTCACGATTAACCGTGTAACACGATGGAATCTCTATCCCGAGTCTATCCCAATCTGAGATTCTAGTATGCACCAAATTATGGAACTAAGGATGTTAACAACACTCTTTCGAAAAACTGTTAGAAAAAGAGGGTAAATGTTTAATTAAAGTCAATGAGAGTGCGTAGTTTTGGCCCTATTAAACAAATTAGCTTGCCTGTTGAGTCCAAAAAACATGCGCAACAGCGCTTAGTACCGCACGATTATGTTTTATACAGAATCCGAAGCGGATGGAGGCTAAATGGAGTAGTAAATATGCCTCGCTATTATATTAAATATTTCCTTGTTCTTGCTTGTCATCGTATCAAATAGTGAAATTTCTGTTACACCATCAAGGATGCAAAGCTACATCAAGCAAACAAAGTCGAACAGATACGTTCACTAGTAGAACTCAAACTTTACTCCACACAATTTCTAGTTTATATTTTGACCCAGAGTTAACGAGGCCTAACGAGAGCAACATTTTACAGTTAACAACTATCTTTATGGCGACTTTAGTGTTTCTGATCGAATTTTGTGTGTTCACTTTACCCACAGTAGAAAAAGCCTTTCCCACAACAAAATTCGACACGCTCAAAATACCTTCAATGTTTGTAGCATAAAGAATGCAGATTTCGTAAATCTTAACAATCTGAATGTGTAGTAAATGTGCATGTATAAGGCAGATAAATAGTAGATTACTAGGGAATCATAAAAATTAATTTAAAGAAAACTTATTTTCTTACTTGAAACTTACTTGAAAAAGTATTTTATAAAAGTATCAAGACTTTTTTTTACCATATGCACCATCAGAAACGTTATTTACGCTATAAACAGATTTTGTTGACTCAATGAATACTGCTACACCAAAGTGTTATATATGCATTACTATTTTGTTGAAGCAGAAACTATACCCACGTTGAAGTAGTACTTTCTCGTATTGTACAATACTTGCTCCGCGAATATTTGAAAAGAGCGTTGATACATTACGTTTAATTTTTTTGTATCTATATGAAACTTGGAGATAATTTTTTTTATATGTTCTATTAATCCTTTTACTAAGTTGTAGAAAACTCATATTAGTTTGAATCACTGTAAATGAATCCAGTGCTTTGATCGTTGACAGTTGTAGCGGATCTACACAAAAAAGGTGTCAGTAAACCCCTTAAATCTGCGGCAAAATTAAAGGCCTCGGTATAATTCTAGAGTACAGATCCTCTCTGAATTACTAGGAATATCGGAACCTGGTAACAAGTGAAACGAGCACCTTAGTTGGTGGTATAAGTATTTTGTGTGGTGAAATCTGGTAGAACCTCATTACGAGTAGGAACGCTGAAACGCAACTGCCGCTAGAACTGGTTTCAATTTTTTTTATAATTTTTTACATTTTCCTAAAAATGTTGAATATGCAAGGATGAACGAAAAATAACTGATTAGTTTAGACAAAGCTAGCAAAACACGAACGCATATTTGGTTTCAAGACATAGTATCCTTTATCGTTGATTTCGTTTGACGTAAGGGCATGCCACTAGCTATCCTGGATACCAAAGAGATGCGATATGACACGACACCACATGACCAGATGTGTATCAAAATGTAGAACTTACCTAGACAATTGAGAATTACCGCTTATTGTTGCGGCGTTTATGTTCATATTTTGAGTGGCAGATAAGCAAACAATTATAATTAATTTCAACTAAAGGCGACATCGTGCGACGACTAAGTAGACAATTATAATTTTTGTTTGAAACGAAAGATGCCGTTGTATAAGCTTGGTTGCGTGTTCAACAGGCTATAAATATATTAGTCCGCTCAGCACAGACTTGTTCTAAGCAGACTCAATAAGCTGAATTGTTTCTTTGTCTCTTTTTTAAGTCCATATTGCATTTCTTCATTTTATCACACATTCTGTAAGGCATTTGTCAATAGCGAAATAATTTCTGGTTTTTAATAAAAAGAAGATTAACGTGTTTGCTCATAAATCAGATTGTAGAGAACTGCGCCTCTATTACTGACCCAAGTTTTAATGATCAGCTGCTTATGGATATCAGTTACGCAGGATAAATCTTTGTCGCGCTAGTACACGGGTAGTGTATTGCTTTGCAAGATTGACACCGCATTGGGACGGAGACATGTCATTACTTTAAATCGAGTGACAGGATTTTCAATTTCCGTCTACACAGTGTGAACTATTTTTTGCTATCGCAATGATACAATCGAGCCGTACAATTTCGGAATGGAACAATAGATTGGCGGAAGAGGTGCTGCCGACTGTACTAGAAACTGGACGAACATATTTTTTATTCATGACCCGGCTTTGTCAACCGATTCCTCAAACAGGATTTTCATCCGACATTGCATACGGGATTTTTACAGCGGAGAGTGCAAGCCTTCTTACATTTACTTACAGGCTTTCTCGTCTCAGCTCCATCGACAGCATTAACAACAATCGCGGACAGGGCTTCACAAATCCCAGGCGTTAGCAATGCAAGGCCACGAATGTTCTCTTCTTTCCATACGTTGATAACACTTATCCTAGGCTTACAAGAACAATGTTTTTCTAGGAGAAGTCGAGATTCAATTCACAATGCAAATCGTCTTGGGCATTACAATTTTACGAAGTATAAGCCGTGCCTATCTTACGGGACTCATTAAATGTACAAACTATGATATAACACAACTTACATAGAAAACGGTATGTTATCAGGATCCGAATTTTTAGCTAGTCTATGCCCGGCTTAGTTATGTTTTTGGTAAAAAGAGAGATGGATAGTTATATACATTGGCCGCGCGTGTCAAAATTAATATCGTTTTAAATGTAAATCGACCGCAAATATTCTTCACTGGATGCATTTAGCACTTGGAGAATATACTAAGTTAGTTTTATTAACCTACTCACTTATCATTATTCAAAATATTTTACAACACAGAAAAACATTGTTATGCAGATGGGACATGGGGACTGGGCTGAAAATACCGATTTTATTACAATTATTATTGTTGTTACTATTATTTGCTGGAATTAGATTTCCCGGTTTGTTCATATAGTAGTTGAGGATTGGTATATTTTTAAAAAGTTTACAACATGACATAATGCACATAGTTAGACGGTACAACACGGAGTGATATTAGACTTCTGAGGAGCCCGAAGAAATACGAAGTGGCTCCAGGTAATAGCTTAAGTTTAAGTGAGTGGAGGACTTTCAACACCAACCAAACGCCTTGGACGTGAGGTTTTGTTTGCGTCCTAATATTCATTTCTCAATTTTTAAAGAAATTCTCAAGCTTCAAAAATACTGGCAAATACTTCCGAACCAGTATTAAAGCTTTCCCACGTATTTTCCTTCACGCTGTGCCACACATTTTTGAAACAACAGTAGTAAACTTTCTTTCGTACCTGCTTGCATATCTTCCTCTCCGTTTCGATTCCTTTAGGTTTCTTACGTACCTAGCTGAGGTTTAACTAATTTACCATAACACACCATACCTTTCCATTTGCTGAGGTTTACAGAATAGACTTCACCAATATTAAATGCAACTTATTTATAAAAAACAAATAACAAACCAAGAACAGTTCTCAGAACCGTAGCTCCAAATGGAACATCTATTGTAAGCAGGCGTGATCTAGATTGCGTTCGTCGGTAAACCGGGTTACTGCAGCTTTGGGAGGTAAATTCCTTTCTGATAGGGTGGAACTAACAATGTTGCAACGATGTTGACTTGCAGAAATGTACCAACCCAACACTTCTTTCTTCTTTATCTGTGAGTCTCTTGCCCCTATACACGAAAACGCGAATAGTCAAAGCGACATCGAAAGAGAAAAGTAAAAGTGACTAATAAACTACAGTAAAACCCGGCGAGTAACATTCTCGAAGCATATTAGATGAATTTTTACTTCGTACACTGGTACAAAATAATAGTTACGTTTCATAAATTATTACTGCATTTCATACCTCGATTTCGAACCTCTACTGTAACAGTGTAACACGATTACAAGCTAAAAGGAACACAAGCTAATTACTTGTTTAAGAGCAAGTTTAATCAACCTAATATGTCAATATAGTTATCTTTATTTCAGTTTTATGTCTATTCAGCACTTTCACAAACGTTGTAAAACTGCCGCTTTCTATATGTCATACGTGCTTTGCAGTGCACACGACTCAGCGAAATCAACGAATCCGCTTACACAGGCTTGTAGTCAAGCTTGGTTTCGAGCTTCTTGACATCGGCAACTTTCCGTACAGCTTTCATGAAATCCTCCTCAATCACATACTCGCGGTCGGCCCTGCCAAACATAGATAAACACTCAAAATTACTAAATAGCGCAGTAATCGCCAATAATAAAACGTATATTGCGAATAAGAAAAACGCTACAGTATAACAATACCACGAAAAGCCTAGCCGTACCTGATGGCGAACATGCCAGCCTCAGTACAGATGTTTCTTAAATCAGCTCCATTGAAACCATCGGAGAGTTTGACAACAGCCTCCCAGTCAATGTCTCCGTGCTTCGTGATTTTGCGGGCGTGAATCTTGAGGATGTCAAGACGGGCCTGCTCGTTTGGGAGCGGAATTTCAATCTTGCGGTCCAGACGACCTGGCCTTAATAGGGCCGGGTCCAATGTGTCAGGTCGGTTTGTTGCCATGATAATTTTAACTTGACCAAGAGCGTCGAATCCGTCCATTTGGTTAAGGAGCTCCATAAGTGTGCGTTGAATCTCACGATCAGCTGACGTGCCTTCGCTAAAACGACGTCCACCAATAGCATCAATTTCATCCATGAAGATAATACAGGGCTGATGATCGCGAGCATAGTTGAACATTTCACGAATTAATCGCGCTGACTCGCCAATGTATTTATCGACAATAGCCGAGGACACGACTTTCAGAAAGTTGGCATCCATCTGCGAAGCTACAGCGCGCGCCAACAGCGTCTTACCGGTCCCTGGAGGTCCGTACAGCAAACAACCTTTCGGTGGAGTGATACCGACTCGCTGGAAGAGCTCGGGATTGAGTAGTGGTAACTCAATTACTTCACGCAATTCGCGAATCTGTTCTTGGAGACCGCCAATGTTCGAATACGAAACATTGCCCGGATCTTCATGTGACATATTGTAGACCAACGGATCGACTTCACGGGGAAGGTACCTGTGTGTGGAAGGTACCAAAGCAGGTGTGATTTTAGCTTCATTGTTCACATTCATATCATAGTACTTCATTCGGTTTATGTCCTTCACATTACCTGACATCCTATTTCACACAGTTTTCTTACGATTTCTCATTTCGCTAATCTTTGATGAAAAAGGGTGATACTGACGATTACTTTCAGATCCTTTTTCTTTTTATTGCAGTTCGTAAACGACAAATATGTATAATCGAGACGAAGACGAACATACTATGATTAACAGTATGAGACTTACCTCATAATTGTGAGTGTTGTCATATCGAGAGCGACTCGGGTCCCAGCCTTGAGTTTTTCTTTGTTAAGCTGACGCCGACAGCCAACCACATAGCGAGGCCCATTGGTTGCTTTCACGATAAATTTATCCTCTGTCAATTGTTTCAATACCTCACCTGTGCAATTATGATGTCACAGATGTGTAAACGCTTGGGCATGAAATTACCATCAAATAGGCTCGTGAAAATGTTACATCCTAATTATATCTAATATACCACATGGCAAAAATATTCTTCAACCAAACGGCGCATTAAAATATGGGGCATTTGGGATAACAGAAAATTTTAGCTAACTATCGCGGATGTAATATTTGTAAGAGCGATATCTCACAATTAAATCTAGCTTGTTAAAATATACATGCCGCTGATATATCCATTCGTAGAATTCACTTATTATTATGAATAATTAATTGCAGTCATGTAGCCATAAAAGGTTTTCTAAAACATTTATCTTTTTACTAACCAACAATTTGTCCAACGGACTGCAATGCCTTTAAGTCGTTCTCTGATTTGTCGTATTGTTTTGTCAACTCCTTGAGCTGCTCTCGCATGTCCTTCAGGGATGACTCTACCTCCCGATGCTCCAGCACCTAACACATCGAAATTAAAGTGAAATTGGAACACAGATTTTCCTTTAAAAGTTGACTCGACTATATTCCCACTCGTGTAGTACAAGTAGTGTGCGCTGATATGTATATACATGCATTTTACATGCATATAAATAATCTTATACTCACTACTGTTGAGTATATCATTGGATTCTTAGATTATATAGAATGATTGTAGTTTTAACTTCCGCATGTGTGCAAGCAGGTATCAGCTGGAATAATGGAACTTCCAGCATAAATGTTCTAGAAGCCTTTATTAAGAACACTATTCTTTCTTAAAGGGATCTTTACGACTAAGAAATGTTTAAAAAAATGGATAATCTGGTCGAAGAATCAAACGAGGAAGACCTATATATATATATATGAAAGAACTCGGAAATCGCAAGCCATTTAGAAAACTGAAGAGATTTTTGAAATTTGAAATCTACAAAGGAAATTTTACCTAAACCTTTTAAGACGCCTGTGTTGTCAACAAACCAACTGCTTTTGCGTTATTCATAGTGAGATGGCTGAGTTACAATTGGGTATATAGCAGATGCGTAGCCGCCATATCCCTTTGAAACGATTTTTAAAGCTACATCTTAGGTCACACTTGCACACTTCCGTACAAACCTTTCGCTTATAATCTTCAAGTGCCCGTTGCTTGGCACTGTGCACTGGGGAGGCCACATTTTCCGCTGAAACCGCCGTTTGAGACATTGAGCTTAGAAACTAAGATTGTCTTTTGCTCTAGCGATTTTCGCAAGTCAATGGTTTGCCTAGCCTAATGATTACCTAGATAGATGTCTGCTAAATGTTTTGTTTAGATGGCGTTGGCAGAACAACGAAAGCTTGTCTGCAAAAGTGGCTGAACGAAACCACACACGTTTCTCTTACAGAGGTTTGAAAATTCGTATCTTCACTTCTTACGAGGTGTAGTATGGATGTATTACTTTAAAGGCTTCGATACGCATAAATGTGGTGAACTTCTTAGATCAAGTGAATGTAATAAATCGAAAAGTAGATTGATGGCGGAAGAATGACCGCGTCACGGTAACAAACCGACTGGTCGATGGACACGCAGCCGGCAACTAGATCCTCAGTCTTTTGTAATAAGCAGTTTTTCACGACATTTAGCAAATGATATCTGTACACAGTTGAACTCGGGAGTGTTTGTAGTGTACCTAGTTTGAAAATAATTTTAAAATGGTTGGTAGTAGATTGTAGGGCATTTGCACATAGCGGAGGAATCTGTGGAAAGGGCGGCTCGTATAAAAGGCTCATCCGACCGTTGGAGTGACACATTCAATTGAACTTGTGCACGTTGCACTGCAGTTCAACTGAGCTTTGGTTTAATTGACTATCCGTCGCCACCATCAAGTAAGTTGACTTTCGATTTTACCGCGGTAGTAATGAGGAATTTAATAGATACAAGGTAGTAACAGTCCACTATAGTAAGTTTGTCTAATTTTTTCTTATATATTTGAATTGAAGTAGATATTCGTATGTTAGGCCTAACGTCACACATGGGCGGTGGTTCATTTTGCAGACATGGGGGTCTACTATTGTGTAGAGGTAGTTAGCTATTCGGCTTGAGATATATACATATAATTGTAATGTGGAATTAGTTTTTATTATTTTAAGTTGTAATGGGTTATTTATATTTTGCACTGGAGTAACCCAGTAAACTTCAGTGTTGAGCACATGTTTGCTTCCTAGAGTTTATGTAGGCCCAGCACGCAACCGACTTTGTTTTGTAAGAGCTTACGATCCACTTATTTATCATTGGACTGTAGCGGTCAGATTGGCTTCGCCAGCGATTTTGCTAGGCTGAGGAAGAAAACTATTTTCCGATGTACTGCTCGATGCCACGTTTTCGTGAGCCCGTTACACCTGGCACATAGTCGTGATGCAACGGCTAGCTACTTACAGTATAATTAAAATAATGTTGCCTTTTGCGAATTTTGTACTGCGTAGTTTAAACTGCAAATCGCAGTATACGCGCGAAGATTTAGTTTGTTCGAAAGATACTTCTCCATCAATTGAGTTTCCTTAATGGCGCCGGTGCAACCGATGTACAGCGTTCCAACCCATGAATGGACACCACCCAAATGAGTCAGACACGAGGTCATTCTGTACACACGTCTGAAGCTCTAGGTGGGGTACTCCGTACATAGCATATGAGGCATAGGGAACATAGGGGGTTATGAGGTCCTAGGTTACGACCTGACTAGCTCTATTGACAAAATTTGATGGAAGTTATTCTGCTCGCTATAATCCTGCATTCATGGGGGCTCTGCTCAATTTTGCTGAAACCGTCGAGGTGCAACCGTACCTATGACTACTAATATACACAAGTTTAACCAGCGGCTCTGACAGTAACGGTATCTATTTACGGTAACCTGCTGTATTTTATTTGGGTGTGGCCTAATGGATACAAGCATAGACACACGAATGTCCGATTTTTTGTAGGTAAAGGACATTTATTTGCAGGCGCGGTTCCTTGTTTTCGCTGGTTTTCGACTTTTCGCATTGTTTCAGAACGTTATTTAACAGTTTCTTTTTCAATGCAGACTCGACATCATGCGTGAGTGCATCTCGGTTCACGTCGGCCAGGCCGGAGTGCAGATCGGAAATGCGTGCTGGGAGCTGTATTGCCTCGAGCACGGCATCCAGCCAGACGGCCAGATGCCGTCCGATAAAGGCGTAGGAGGAGGAGACGACTCCTTCAACACGTTTTTCTCGGAAACTGGCGCTGGTAAGCACGTGCCTCGTGCCGTGTATGTCGACCTGGAGCCTACTGTCGTCGACGAGGTTCGTACCGGAACCTACAGGTATGTGTTGCAGACGCATCATTTCCAAATGATTATAACGGCTACTAAGTCTTCCGCATAACTACTTTGTATCGGTGGGTTTAGCATCTGCTTAGTAATGAAATTTCACGAGTTTTTTAGATTTTACTGGTAAGTTAACGGAGTTTCGCATCTGCCAGCTTCGTAGCTCATCAAAGGTAGAGCTGTTTATCGATAAACAGGGAACTTCCCATCCTTCGGGTTGAGTGGCTTTTGCTGCTACAGCAGCATAGCATTAGCTTTTGCTGGCTGCACCGCTGCTCCATCGTAGCCGCGCTCCTCTCACAATCCATCATCATTATAACCGCAAACGCAGTGGCACTAGCAGACGATTTTCGATAGGTCGGTGGCCCGTTCTATTTTCGGAATGGAAAGATGGCGCCTCTATGAACCAGATGCCGGATCGGTCGATATGGACGAGGTCCACCAGGGTAATGGCAGTTTGTATGATTGCTGTTGTGCCACTTCCGTACATCTAGCATTGAGGGATAATATAGTAGGATAATCAAGCTAGTTGCTATGTATTGCAATTAAAGCATTAATTAAAAAAAGATGGTGTTAATAACAATGCGTGAATTTTATACAGGAATTAGCATTTCGGTATGTACTTTTTACCTTTTTCAGGCAGCTATTCCACCCCGAGCAGCTAATCACTGGAAAGGAAGATGCGGCCAACAATTATGCCCGTGGCCACTACACGATTGGCAAAGAACTCATTGACCTAGTTCTCGATCGTATCCGCAAACTGGCTGACCAGTGCACCGGTCTTCAGGGCTTCCTTATTTTTCACTCATTCGGAGGAGGAACCGGATCTGGTTTTACCTCTCTCCTCATGGAGCGTTTGTCTGTAGATTATGGCAAGAAATCGAAGCTAGAATTTGCCGTCTATCCTGCTCCTCAAGTATCGACTGCCGTTGTTGAGCCCTACAACTCGATTTTGACTACTCACACAACTCTTGAGCACTCTGACTGCGCCTTCATGGTTGACAACGAGGCTATCTACGACATTTGTCGCCGCAATCTCGACATCGAACGTCCAACGTACACCAATCTCAACCGTCTTATCGGCCAAATTGTCTCCTCGATTACGGCTTCTCTTCGTTTTGATGGCGCTCTGAACGTAGATCTCACTGAGTTCCAGACCAACTTGGTGCCATACCCCCGTATCCACTTCCCGCTGGTTACCTACGCGCCTGTCATTTCGGCCGAGAAGGCCTACCACGAGCAGCACACCGTTGCTGAGATCACCAACGCATGTTTTGAGCCAGCTAATCAGATGGTGAAATGCGATCCCCGTCATGGCAAATACATGGCTTGCTGCCTTCTCTATCGTGGCGACGTCGTGCCAAAGGACGTGAATGCAGCTATTGCTGCAATCAAAACTAAGCGTACTATTCAATTCGTCGATTGGTGCCCTACTGGTTTCAAGGTCGGTATAAACTACCAGCCGCCAACCGTTGTCCCGGGCGGTGACACTGCCAAGGTTCCCCGTGCCGTGTGCATGCTGTCCAATACCACCGCTATTGCTGAAGCCTGGGCTCGCCTTGACCACAAATTTGATCTGATGTACGCTAAGCGTGCCTTTGTGCACTGGTACGTTGGCGAGGGCATGGAGGAAGGCGAATTCTCCGAAGCCCGCGAAGATCTAGCCGCCCTCGAAAAGGATTACGAGGAGGTTGGCATCGACTCTAATGAAGGGGGAGCCGAAGATGACGGCGGCGACGAGTTCTAAGAAAACATCCCAAGAAAGGAAATTGTGCCACTTCAGAACATTTAAATCGTAATGCTCGGTGTCCACTGAGGTTAAACGGAGATGACAAAAAAATAATTTGAACAGTATTAAAATTATTTGAACCGGAAAGAATCCCTTGATGTATTAGGCTTACGGTGGAACTAGTAAATTTTCCTAATTTGTAGCGCTTGTGTAACAATTATCTGCGTTTGTTTTCATTTCAAATTATTCGAAGCTTCAATTGAAGAAGCATTACTGGTCATTGAAGTAGTGACATGAACACATGGGATCACAATATCGAGAGCTTTCCATTTTAAGTAATCCTAACCTACATGATCAATCACGCATTTTTAGCACTCTTACTTATGAAAAATGCGTCATTGAAGTAGTGAAGTGAACACATGAGATCATATTCGGTCGGAGATCATATTCGGTCGATAGTCATTGAAGTAGCGAAGTGAACACATGGGATCATATTCGGAGTGAACACATGGGATCATATTCGGTCGATATCCAGAGCTTTTCATCCGAAGTAACCTTAACTTACATAGTCAACCACGCATTTTTAGCACCCTTACTTATGAAAAATGCTAAACCTAAAGTAGAGCTAAAACTCTATGGAAAATCAAAGTAAAGCTAAAACTCGTACAGAAACTCGAGGCTACTCGAGGCTCGTAGTTCAGAATTCTTACTTCAGAATGCTGATGATGAAGTTGATGAGGTTAATATTTAGCACTTCATTTTAGCACTCTTTCAGGTGAAAAATCCTACTGAAAGATCCTAAACAATCCTAAACAACAACTCCAGACTTGTATTTCAGAATTCTTTCCTTAATGAATAAACGAAGCAAGAAAGAGTTCAATGTTTATACAATAGTACGCGGTCACGCATCGATGCGAGGCAGAATGTCCTGCGTAAGTTAACGAAGCAATGCACACGTGGGGAAAATTTCCTGCGTAAGTGAATGAAGCGATCCGCGTGATCGCTTTGTAAGAGGAAGTCTTTTAATGCTTTCTGAAAACATTTTTAAAGTGTAAGTTGCCGGCAAGCGCTAATTACCTTCAATCTGACTCAATAATTCGAGCAGTTTTGAGTAGTGCAGTAAGTATCATACATCAATAAGCGGCCTCTAACCCTGCGAGAGAGTATAGCGTTTTAGCATTGATGATCTCGACAGGTTCTACCAGATTCCCTTCGATCGTAAAGTAGCCGTCACGATTAGCCAAAAAACTATATCAATTTCCTATTCGCTTGTCATACGTTCCATAAAATAAAGCTTCTACTGTTTTCGATAAATTTCTGGGTGGGAATAGATTCGGAGACTTCTTTAAAGCTAAGGTACTCATGTGTTACATAGAGCAGTTTTATTTCCTCAGGTTACTTCACTAATCATTTGTCTAAGTACTATGCTTCTAACGGCTGTCAAGTTTGCACACCTTGCTAGAAAACAAACAATTTCTCTAACGCAAGTTCAGCTGCAGCGAAGACTGCGGCTTCCGAGAAAATTATTACCCGTCATAACTTAAATCGTCTTTTAAGAGGAACTGCGTACTTGACCGCACCGAACCGTTTGCCGCGTCTATCTGCAAAAGTGTGGAAAATAAATTGTCGTAATGCGATCTGTGCTTTCAATTATGTTTAGTTTAGTGTTTGTCTTACTGTTTCTTATAGCTGTTGATAGGACGCTAGGACAGGACGACGAGACCACCATGGAACCGGCTGAATATGACGAACCCGAGGAAAAGAAAGGTGCGAACCTACAATAAATAGCTTGCTCATTACTTTTTTTCACCAATAGTGCCACCTAGATTAATCTATATGTAAATATATACATATATATATATATATATATATATATATATATATATGTATATATACTATCGAACAGGGAGTAATTCCAGGGGGTGATCAAAATGGGTACACATTATTATTTGTGTGCAATTCAAAATTCGTCATTCATGTAAATTGTAAATCGGTGAAGTTGAGTTGGCAAATAAAGCTAATTTCGTTTATAAGCACGGTTTCAAAGTTTTCCGAAGGGGAATAACTCGAGCAAACGCTACGTCTTTTAAAAGTTTAGCGTAATGTATATGCTAAATGCTTTTTGATCGTTTCCTGTTCGCATCCATATTACTACTGACGACATTTTCAGAGGGTACCGTACTCTATGCATCGAATATCTGCGCATATAAGAAAATAGATGTAGAAAAACTTGCACGTATTTTTCATTCAATCTGAAAATAGAAATTAGACATTTAAGTAAATACATTCGTTTGTAGGCAAGCCAAGCCCATTAGGATAAACCATAGTAGTACCTTTGTAGTTTTCTCATATTTAGTGAGTGTGTCGTTCCAAGTTTTTACTAACCGAAAATTAAACGCGTAATTTGTGATAAGTTTTTCAGGAATTGTCCAAAGATTCGTAGGCGCTGTTGGTAAAATTGGTGGAAAAATGAAGGGATTGCTTCCGTTTGGGACAAAGAGCGGCGATCGCTGATAGTATCGACCATCAGTCTTTAACACAGTTTGCCGCACATCAACCTCTCCTAATCCTTCTAAAGAAAATTAGGAAAGAAAGATAGACTAAATAAATACCATGTACACACCTTAAATCTTCTGTTGATTTCTATAGTAAGATAAGTGTTACACATAGTTATTACGTACTCAACAATGCATTAAACATGTTTATCTTATTAAAGGTGCAACATTAGAGATTGCCCAGGAGTAAACGATTTAGACTGCCTTTTATCATATATATATCACATATATTAAACTGCATTAGATACATAAATATTCTGAGAACAGTTGCTGCACCCCTTTGAGATCTTAGGTTTTGGCATTTTTCTTTACTACAGAGGATGGGACTTTCTATTAGGCTAAGGGCCTCTTAAAGCGCATCACAGGTATCGCGCATCACTGAGCGTTGGTGCTTGTATTGCGTTCAGCGACGCTAGTTTTAGCATCAATAAATCTATTCCTTCTCGCACTAGTGCGACTAGTCACCAGGTCGATAGCAGGAGTTCTGCCAAACTTGTTTGTTGATTTAATGAAGGTTCGTTACTCCTTGTTGACTATATAATAACGTTAACTATTATGAGGACAAACGCTTCACTTAGTCACTACCTAATGATGCTGATGAGCCTTCTGTTGATTCTGGTAATTTATAGGACATTCGCTGCCTTTGATCAGCTTCAGCATGATATCAAAGAAGCGGTCCAGAGGGACTTTAGTAAGTTGTACCGCCAGCAGTACCTCTGCCTCCGAGATAATATACGTGCCCCGACACCCGTGTCATTAAGAACCGCTCTGTGTTTCTGCGACAGTCAGTGTTCACGCTATGGCGACTGTTGTGTCGATGTGGACATCCGTGACAAAAAAGAGGAACGCCAGGGATATCACTGCAGCCAACTGGGACTTCGGTTTTTCTATACTAAAATGGGCTGTGGGGAAGACGATGGAGATGATCCAACCTTTGCAAAGTATCGGTGCGAAGAGAATCCAGAGCACATGGAAAACGTTTCTCACCTGATAGATCAGCCCCAATTCCACCTCAAGAGTCGTACCCTATATAAAAATATCTACTGTGTGCTGTGCAATATGCCATTTTCAAATATTAAGGAGGCTCGTGGAGATATTTATCATTGGAAGCAGCGATACATGTGGTTTAGTGAGGAAATGACGCCTGACACTTGGTCGGTGGTTCGTTTGACTAACAAATGGAAGTACGACCCAAAAGTTCGCCAATACATCGTGGCTGCCAATGGAAGTGATTATAAATTCACAGTCGACGCCGAGGAATACGATTGGGGGAACTTTTCTGCGCATTTCAATACGCGACTGTGTCCTGAGGTGCCGGTTATTGAAGATTGTCCCCTTCGTGATGAGAACCTCGAAGTTGATCCAGACGTGGAGGAATGGGAAAAGTACTGCCCTCTTTATACTGCTTATGTACACTCAGATACATTAGATGCGTATCAAAATGCGCATTGCGCACTTTGCAGAGGTGTACCCCTTAACAGGTTGAATCCCGGCTTGCCATCTCTCCCCGAGGAGCGTACGACTCCAGTTGGCAAGAAAGGGGACATGTTTAATTCGTATCGCAACAAGCTTATTTGTAAACCCGGCGAGGTAGCTGTGTTAAATTCTTTTTGCAGTCCTGTGCTGTGTCAGCCCGGCTGGATTTGGAACGGAGCTCATTGTGTCTCTCAGGAGGGCGAAGTGGGATGTTTCTATTTGACTCTTGAGGCCGAATGGGTAAAGTTTATGATGAATGGTTCGGTTATGCTACTAGACTCAAAGCAGATCTTCAATCAATACTCAAATATCACATCAAAGAGTGGCGTCCCAACTCATGTACGGGTTTGCCTGAAGACTGCGATCACCGTGTCTCTTAATCCTGCGCAGGAATTGGTGGCTGAAGTCTGTCTTATGTCATCTTCGGTTTGTTTGCTTCTTCAACTGATTGTCTATCTTTTGATCCCAACCCTACGCGTGACACGGCCTGGAAAAATCGTTATGTCCCTCTCATTAACCATCCTACTAGGTCACGTAATGTTCTTGATTAAGGACGATATCCAACCTGGTACCTACATGTGCTTCAGCATCGGGCTTATGGCACATTACTTTTATCTTGCCTCCTTTTTCTGGATGCTTGTCATGGCTCTTGACTCATGTCGATGTCTAGCAGTAAACGTGTTTAATGCAACGGGTGGTCCCTATCTAATGATAAAATACAGTATACTGGGTATCTTCTGCCCCGCTCTTATCGTTTGCTCGTCCGTAATCTACGATGGATTTTCACCGTACAGTCGTTATGCGCCTCGATATGGTCGCGAAGTTTGTTGGATCGGTTCAAGATACGGACTGATGGCGTTTTTTGTCGCACCTATTGTTACGATCCTTCTTTTCAACTTCATGCTCTTTGTTTACACCGCATACACGGTTCGACAAGTACAGACGAGATCCGAAAAATTCCGTACGAATCCGTCTGGCTACCAAACCGAAATGACCCGCCTTAAACTGTACATTCGACTGGTGGTGGTTTTGGGATTTACGTGGTTTTTCGGAGTGCTTTCTGCCCTCACTGATATCTCTTGGTTGTGGTATCCGTTTTTCGTGTTAGGAGGCGCACAGGGGGTCTTCATCTTTGTTGCCTTTACGTGTAAACGCAAGGTAGGTATGTCGAAGAATAAAAAAATTATGCGTTATGTCTAATTAACGGAAGCATCAAGGAACCGTTAAATCGTTGCGAGTGTTCGTACTTATGGCGACGATTGTGCAGCTTTGATTTTTTCTATGCGTGTTTAACTTTATAATAACTGTCAGTAAGCATATTTACTTTATAACCTTTATTATAATACTAGTATTCTGAACACGTTCATTTGATCTATACACATGTACAGGGCATTAAATTAGAATTTTGCTAGTCCATGCTTAATGCAAGGGAACATTAGAGGGCTGCGCTTTTCGGTCGTGGATGGTCTTTTTGCTCACGATTTAAACGCAATACTATTATTCGAAATAGACTGAAATCTTCAGGCAAAATAAAGGCACAGCGTAACTTACCTTGATTGTTTCAGGTTTGGAACGAATTGAAGCCGCTATTTTGGCGAGGTTCCGTGCGTCGTCGCAGTACTCGGGTCAAACAGCGGACCAGTACCGACATCACAAGCAACAACTTTCATGGTTTCTCTATAAAAAGTGCGCCACCAAATACTGAATCAGCACATCCTAGGTAATAATCACCTATAAAGGCTGTATTTGACGATCGCGAACCGCAGAAAAGTAGCTGATTTATAAATAACAATAAGAACAATAACAGTTTCAGAAAAGAAAAATTGAGCAGGAATTAGGAGTTTTTCTCAATATGCCAAAGTTTGAAAACTGTAAAAACAAAAAATATTTGGATTTGATTTTATACATTTTAACACCTGAAACTATAGGTTATCAATTTTAAAATCCGGTATGTGACATCAGGAACCTTCTATAATGTAAACCCATTCCTCAGAGATCAATTATTAGAGCACAAAACACTGTTACGATACGAATCTTCTGTACCATATTCCCAAACATTTGGATGCTTATTTTTGAAATCTACTTTTTATTTTATCTGTCAGCACTAATGATGTCTTTCTAATATAGAATGCGTTTTAGAAGTCGCTTTTTTGGGGCGATTGTTAGAGGTACGTGTCCAAATGCTGCTGACGTAAGTTATTTTGGTACGAACTGAATGATATCTTTTTTCAACGGGTTTATGCAGGGGCATCCTTGTTAGCATTAATCGAATTCGCTAATTAACTACATACTATGCACAATCGTATACCCAAAATTAGGTTTT
Source organism: Varroa destructor (assembly GCF_002443255.2). Taxonomy (NCBI): domain Eukaryota; kingdom Metazoa; phylum Arthropoda; class Arachnida; order Mesostigmata; family Varroidae; genus Varroa; species Varroa destructor. The sequence continues at coordinate 7,750,059 of NW_019211460.1, read as the reverse complement.
CATGCTTTGACAAAGGAGCAAATGCGTTGGTAACCACACTTTTTTCTCATTAACATTAAGGGCGCTTAGAGATATGGCGTCACGCCATCGCCACACTGTTGAACAGTATTGCAATAACAGCCACGAGCATTATTATGCACGTATCAACGTGGGGACCAAGGTAAACTAGCTTTTTGTGATGGTTCTTCTGCGCAGTTTTTTTTTACCAAATGAGACTCTATGCAAATGTACATAGGTATAGTCGCGACTAGACACAAAAATATTGCGTCGATTTCTTGCGTTAATCACTGCTTTGAGCGGCTGGCTCCCAGTAAGAAACGAGGTGAGTTTACAGCCGATTTCTAAATCTAACAGGCAAACACGTTACCACTGCATCATAATGGTAACATTTGGATAAGCAAATCAAAAACAAACGCGACACCAAGAGTTGGCCCGCCGAGTCAACCCCAATATGAGACGTTATATTATCTAAGATTCAATGGCAGCAAATATCTGCTTCTTAATAAAACCAAATAAAGTAGCTTGTCAATTAAGGTAAATAATTATCATTTCCTTTTTTTGACCAGTACGCAAAATCCAATAGGTTTGTCACTAAATACGTCACAATTCAATCACTAAGAAAAACACCCAGTGCAAACGAAACGGCACCTTACTACTTTAAGCAAGCATCGTATATAATATTAAAAAGTACACGAAAACAAATAGAGGCTAAAGTACGCGTGCTTAGGTGTATCAGCAGATAAAGTAGCACAGACGATTTTCATGCCACTTTTTTTTATAGAGAAAGTGAAATATTTGAAAAGAGCGCGCAAGACTGGGAAAGACACCGAATGATAAACTGATGTTTATTTTATACTTACATTTTTTGTTCTATATATATATATTTTATCCGCGGCATTGCAATAGGACACTATGCGTCTACAACGGCTCTTTTCAATATTCAACAAGCGTATGAATCGGGTGGCAAGATTCAAGCCAGGGGTCTTTTACTTCGTAGCTGGCGAGCCACCAGTCTTATTTCATTATATAACTTACGTTTAATTTCCACAAAATGTTTCTCGCATTTACCTTCTGCTTACTCTTTGAATATTTAATCAAGTTTTTCGGTATTTAAAAATTTTGTACGTTTTTAGTTATACAGAAATGAAGAAATAAAAAGCAAAAATGCTATGCTAATTGACATTGCATGAAGTGTTGCTACAAATGACATAACCAACATGAAAACCGCAAAAAACAAATATATATCTGTTTCTGCCAAAATTCCATTCTGAAAAAGCCAGCAAAAAAACCTAAGAAACTCGGTGAATCAAATACGCATTTTTTCTTATACATACTCAGTCATAGTCATTTAGTTTTATTTACAATAGATACAATACATCCGGAGATCAGTCGTATCCAGATACCGTCATGTCGCTCACAATATTATGACCGTCAAGATTCTTAAAGCACATACAAAGTGTTCAGTTGAACGTTTCGATCCTTACGTTGAACTCCTGCTGAGTTCTTAAGCCCCATGAAGAAATCCCCTTGAGGACGTACTCTTTCTCCTGACGTCAGCGTTCTTCGACGTTTTCTCTCTATATAAATCAACATTACTGTTGTGAATAGCACAATTATTCGACTGTGTAATATGTGTATTCGCATTAATATATTGACTTGTAGCAAAAAACAAAGCGAATCATAAGGTGTCATCATACAATGTGAGGAATGAATCCCTTAAACTATTTTGTTTCCGTTATACCATTTTGTGTACATAATTTAGAGCCAAGTCGCGCGTAAACTTATCGTTGCTCCATGTTTTATGGCTTATAGTACATCTAGATGGATAACTTATTTTCGAAGGTCAATCAATTTAAATAATTTTATATAAATTGCCTATTATTACAATGCCTATAAGCATCCCTCGACTGCTAAATGAAATCACGATTGTTCTACTATGTGTTAAACCTCGATTAGATAGAAGAAGTTGAGTCTAAATCTGTCTTATACATATATATAACAAATATTCCTCTGGAGCAGCTGCATCCGGCTAATAGCTTTAAATGATTACAGTATTACGCTGACCTCTAAAGCTTAGCATACTGCAAACGTCTCATCGAGGCAAATGGCTAGGATGCTTTTATCCTGCAAAACCTGTTCAACTTCGGCCTCGTCTACTGCGAGACTGACTTTACTTTGACGACCCACCTTCGCCTTCTTGATCGAGACCAAGGCCCGTGCTTCAAGCAACGTACAAATAGATTGAAGTTCAGAGTAGTCAATGGCAGCAACCTTTGCAACTTTGCACACTCCACTGTACACTTCATGAAGTTTGCCCATCGTTACCTCTTTAACTTTACGGCGCTTGCTGAAAACCAGGATAGAACAAAGGAGTAATTTTTGCTGAAGTGGCAATGTTGTATGGAGATCTTGGTTGCCTCGAGCTCGAGTATTGAATATGTCAGAGAGTACTTCCGAGATGTGCTTGATATCGACTAGAATCTGTTTCTGGGGACTGGCGGTAGGGCCCCCGCGGGCAATCAGAATGCGTTGCTGGCGCACCTGCCGCTCCACGATTTCGACAGCTCGCCGACAGATATCCAGCGCCTTGCGAACGTCTCCGGTGCAGGTCGCAACCTTCTTGGCCAAAAATGCGAGGGCCACTGGCTTGATAATAGAAGAAAATTCAGCAAGACGAGACTTCAGAATATCGATAATCTGCTTGTCGTTATAGGGCGCAAAATGATACAATTGTGGTCGACAGCCATACGCTTGAAGCAATGGAACGGTTTTGTCAGTGAGATCAAGTGCATTTGCAATTCCGACTAAAACCACCCTCGAGTCCTTCAATTTAACTAATTCGAACAATGAGTAGAGAACTTGTTGGTTGTAACTTTGCAGTTGATCAACCTCGTCGAGCACAACAACACAGGGCAGCTTTCGGACACCTTTCTGTACGCTTTCCAAATCTTGGCCGGTGAAATTTAGTCCTCCAGCAATTTTCGCATATATTGACGATGCATTTTTGACCGTCATACAATTAATGAATACGGACCTGAAGTCGTATTTGTTTTCGAGATTTCCCAAAACGTATGTCAAGGATACAGTCTTGCCGGTTCCCGGGGCCCCTGCAAAATAAATGGGAGGTATCGAAGGTTAGGTAAACAAAAAAATCCCTTAGTGACAGTTTCGCTAAATTAGTGCTATAATATGACCTAAAACTGGGGGTGTCTATATTACTTATAAAACCCTTTTTTTTTCTACGGTTTCGTAAAACAAGTGACGGATTCGATAGGATAATAAAAATAGCGAGTTCTTACCAAATTTTGGCTCGTATTCAGAATAGCGACACACTCACTAGTTGACCATGTTGCCATGTGTATTTACTCTGTAAATGCTTTACGCTTATAAAAAAGAGTCTTGATGTTGACAGTACGGTTTGCCTATGGGGGAATTATATGCAAACTGAGTTGATTACGCGGGTTTAGCATAATATAGTAAATAAATCAGAGAAATCTTATAGTCATACATAATGAATAATGGCTCAAGCCGGCGGCACGCGATAGTGTCCTTAAGTACACCAACCCGAAATATAGAGGCTAAGTGCGGTTTTGTTTTTTAGTGCAGGTTCGATGAATCCTTTAAGGGCAGCAATTTCGTTATCTCTCCCGATGATCACGTCCGTGAGCTGCGTATGCAGCAAGTGTCGTGCCTGACTATACACTGTAGAATTGGCCTTAGCTACAGCAAGGCTTCCGTTGATAGCGACTCGAGGTGGGCTTTTAGCTGCCGCGAAGTTGGTAGGCATATCATGAAATATAATAATCTTGACTTAGTATTTCAAATGACTATACAGCTCGTGCAGGCAAACCTAGCTAGGCCATTTGGTGTAACATTCGGTGAAGATCATAATAATCGAACCCAGAAAGACCATAGAAGCAGGAGTTCGTGAGTGACTTTGGCGTACCGACGACTTCTCTGTTTAAGATATACACTCTACATCTTATCAATTTTAGCAGCACACGGGGGGACTCCCGTCGCAGATCCCCTACCTAAGCTTCGTTGCTATGCAGGTCGAGATCACGAATACATATAGTAATTTTTGCCTTGAGCTTTAAATTTAAGAAGATCTATGGATTCTAACTTATAATGAAAAATTGTTCCACGCTATAACAACTGCTTCTTTTTGCCGATACTGCACTGATTCGGTAGAACAAGCTAAGACATCGATACGGCATTTTGTCTCGGATTTTCAGATCTACACCATACACGCAAACATAATGGCACTTTCACTGAACCTTACGACAAATTAGGTGCAAAAATGTAGTGTGTCTGTTGCATCGAAACTTCAACAGTTCATGGCTGGAGCATTACGTCAAGCGGAAAAAATGTCACTTGAAAATCTATATGCATATAAGAATTAATAGACAAAATACCACTCTCATAACAATTTCGATTAGGCTACAGAATGAACAGCGATCTTCTAGAAGCAATGCACAGTATCAGCCACAGAATCGTGTCGATACGTTAATGAGCGACACGTTTACCTAGAAGTATCTGCTTCGTATGGGTGTTCGGCACGTGGTTGCAGATGTGGCAATAGCCCCTTGTAGAACGTCTGGGGCGACCCATTGTAACGACGTTTTCGAACAAAAAGAACTAATAGCTACCTTGATCCCGTTTATATAGTGTGCCAGACGGATTTTTCGAGGAGAGGCAAAAATATGCGTGCTTGGCCAACATCATCGATTATGGCGCCACCTGCGTGCAGTATACCCCTTCTATTTTTTGCCACGTGTATCACCATGTACTATGAACCGTGCTGCTCATAGCGCTCAGTTTACCAATATCTGTTTTTTTACGATTAATATGAATCACCCTCAAAGTAACATGAAAAGCCTAAACGTACATAGGAACAACGTTGAAGCCGAGCAAAAGATTAACTAATAGTAGGTTGATCAACAATATACAAAAACTTGATGATGCTTCATGTTGCCCTGAATAAGATTGGAATATTACAGGCGTAGTATAGTATACAATACACTCATTTTGCACTTACCATTCTCTTGCTCGGCCTTCCGACTGTCGCGGACCCTGATCTTTCCAGATGACTTCGGCGACGAAAGCTCAATTCCGACTGCTACTTCAGCAGCGACCTCCTTCAACGCCTTTGCACTGGAACGCGTTTTCCGTACCGATGGATTTAAAGTGGTTTGGCAGGGCATTCTGCAGTCCTTAATTAACAAAAGCACATACGATAAAAAAATGCAACGCTTTAGAAGCTTATTGATAAAATTTGGAGAATAAGTATAATTAACAAAACTTTTTAATCTAAATGTCATTTTGTGAACACTATCTATAAATCCCTGAAGAACATGTGATGGGGCCTCTGAGTTATGCAAATAGTTCTTTTCAAGATAAAAATATTAGTAAATGACCTAGAAATGCCTAAAATGGTTTAAAACAGTTAAAGCATAGTTCAACGGTTACACCATGTGAATTGAGCATTTACATAGATATTAGTTCGGTTGACTGTGACTAGTTCCTGCCAATGCTGCCTCCAACTATCCATCGATTATTGTGGCCCTGATGTATCTATAAAAATGAATCGTACGTACGCTAGGACGCCGAATAGGAACGGTCCGACCATTCGAAATACAAAAAACAAATTCACAAGTCCTTTTGGATACTCAATCCATTAAGCGAATCTTTTTGTCACGAACGGTACATACTTATCTTAAGCTTAAACGTCTATTCTGTACCGTGGTTCAAAAATTTTGTAGATAACTTTTCTGAACTGCTAGGCCCCATTTACGTCCAATCAGCTAAAAAACAATCCAGCTAGCATTATTATGGTACTATTAAATGCCCTTCTGGCCGACCGGCTTGCGGCATTTATCGGTGACGAATCTATCTTTCTGCCGAATTAAGTTTCAGAAAGTTTCTGAAACGTGTGAACTTCTATTAATTTTTACGTCTTTCACTGTTGCATACCTTCTGTCCTACGTGTGTCGAATTTTGCCGTCAGTCGCGTAGAAATTAAATTTGAAACTACGGAGTGCAGGTGAGAATGCAGATGACAACCTTCCTTGATACCACCAGCGTGAGCAAACGGAGCGCCAACAATGCCCGCCAAAACTCAGTTCGCACTGAGAAACTGTGTCCGTATTGTCTCATTAAACTCGGTGAGGGGAAAGGCGCGAAACTGTCCATCGTCTGCTCGCTGTCGTGTGTACAGCCGCAGACCTACGCTCCGAAGGACCTTATATTTTAAATTTTGACAAAATGTCTTACTTTTTGTTGGATTTTTATTTTTATTTGCTAATTCAATCACGCAGATTTATTCCAAAAACAACAAATGTCTCTGCATACAATTTACGTTTCCTGCAAAACGATTTTGCATCAAAATACCTCAGGACAGTGGCCGGCAACACGATCAGCCGGTCTGCTATCGATGGATCAGAACATCTGTGCTTTGCCACGTAATTTGGAGCGCTGCACTCGGGGCATATTTTAGTGCGGTTTTTGTGAACTTTTCAATGGGAGCGGGCCAGAGCAACCCTGTTCCCGGTGGCGGAACTGAGGGTTACCACATTCTGAGGGTGAGTACAGAACTCGAGAAAAACCTTGCGATATACGTGGGCCTAGCAGGCGTCAGCTTGGAACGTCTTTCGCGAAAAAATTCGCATGCACAGATGTTCTTGAAACTAGCAAATCGTTCGGTCTTAACTGTCACTTTCAATTGTAAATGTGCCGAAACTGAGTAAGTGAACTGACGCGTAGTTTTTAACGTAAATTCTTTTTCTAATAGCCCGATAAATGTACACTATAGTTATGGTAAAAATCAAAGCCAAGACAGTTGAATATTGCCGTCGCTTCACCTAAGATGTTATGAGACGGCTGTAATGCTTTCAGGGCATCGTATTAGCGTTCTATTAGATTTCTTTCGGAACTCGGAAATCGTAAGTCAACATAATTAGCAGGCAGATGACGCACATATTGTTCTATATTTGCTGCTATGTATTTTATTAGGCAAAGATTGAGTCTTTTTTTCAATCCTCTGGCTCGAGTTCCTTTTATGGTCTAAAAATTCGAACGCTAATTGATGGCTGTCCATGGCCGATATTTAAGCCTGTTTTAAAGTAACTCGATTGGCTTTCTGTGGAGTACCCTAACTGTTTCTGGTGTCTTGTATACGATCAAATTGAATGTATTTGCAGGTTCAAGATAACTCTCCGGGCCAAAAAGCTGGGTTAGAAGCTTTTTTTGACTATGTTGTGGCTGTAGGATCTACCAGACTGGTGAGTACCCAACGATTATGAAAGTTTATATTATCTTTTACTCAAAGGTTTACAGCATTTGTTAAATAATTCTTGATTAAATTAAACTGTTTTTCCAGATTGTATCGTGTGACATCATATAGGCGTGACATTATATACTTCTGGTTTTTTGCGGGTTTCTTATATTATTAGATTAATGTAATTATTATTTGTTTAAACCAGACGACATTTAGCTGTTTGGTTCGTTATGGGAACACTGCGATACTAACATCTGTAATAACATTAAGAAGGCTTAATAGGTTGGCTATAATTAACGTGCCATTAAGCAGACATGCGGGGTGCACTCTTCGCGATGGCTTCAAACACCAGAAGTTTATGGCAGCCATCCGTAACAAGATAATCCTTTATCGATGTTAGCTTTTACTTTAGTCATGTCTCAGGCTTTATGGTTAAAGCTTGCATATTGATGTCACTCTTGCTCATTTTACCAAGAGTTTTCTGCGTAGGAATGATATTGGTTTATAAATACGGCGATAGTTTTCTAAATTTTAATGATCAAACGAAGCATTAGAAAACAGTTGCAGATTAGAGTTCTCAAAGCCCCTCCTGTCATCTAAAATGCGCTACCGTCTGAGAAGACCATGGACACGTGCAAAAAAACTACGAATAATGGTTAAGTAATCAACGAAAAAGAGCTTGCAATCGATTGTTCATAATTATTTGACTTACATTAAACTTACGCTTCCCTGTGATTATTATTACAGAACCAGGATAATGATACACTAAAAGACATACTGAAGTCTTCAGTAGAGAAACCTCTACGAATGACAGTCTACTCCTCAAAGACGCAACGCGTTCGAGAAGTACAAATAGTGCCATCGACTTTATGGGGAGGACAGGGTCTGCTCGGCGTCTCCATTCGATTTTGTTCTTTTGAAGGAGCTAATGAAATTGTTTGGCATGTACTGGTAAGGCGCTCGTTAGTTATAATTTGATGAGATGTTCTGATACGCACATAAGTAGATATACCGGTTCAAGATACGTTCTTGGTTTATTTATTCTGAGTATTTTTAGGATTTAACTAAATTAGTAAATTAACCAATCATTCTAATTTTTTGAACAGATAAGTGGTCAATTCGTCCAATTAAATTTGCTTCGTGTTTTTTAGGATGTCACTCCTGGCTCGCCGGCTGACCTCGCTGGCTTGCGATCGAATACCGATTTTATTATTGGTGCGGATTCCATCCTGCACGAGCCGGAAGACCTATTTACGCTAATCGATGCACATGAAGGCCGCGCACTCAAACTGTACGTGTACAATTCAGACACTGATGCGTGTCGGGAGGTGGTCATCACACCACAACGCGGATGGGGTGGCGACGGGAGTCTCGGATGTGGAATAGGCTATGGACTCTTGCATCGGATCCCGATCCGAGATGACCCCATGAGCGAGGAGAAGCGACCGCAACTTACTACCACTGGGGAGGCAAGTTACATTAACCCGTCAGGAGCTCAACAGTTGACGCAGGTCAGTAGAAACAAATGCGCGGGAAGCTTGAAACAATGCAGGAGGTGTTGCGTTTTGCAAACTAACGAAAAACACAAGTATTGATATATATTTTCCAGTCAACTATAAACGCATTAGTAAAATGTTTGTGGAAGTAAATTTAGTTTTACATACTGTTTCATTGAAATAAGCGTTTTTTGCTAGTTAAATCATTACTGCAGTAAACCTCAGCATGTTTGGATGTTACAGGCGCAACTAGAGTTGGAACAATATAATCGTGGTCACATGGGTCAGGATCATCCCCAGCAGCCTGTCATGCTGCCCTCACAGACGTACCAGAGTGTGGGAGTTCCACCGGGTACAAAACAAGCTCCTATAGTGAACCCCTTAATGCAGCAGTTTGACGGGATGTCGCTAAAAAGTCCGCCTTCGCCTCCGGTTCCCGTGCCGAGTACGTGATCGTTTTTGGTATTGTCTTTGAACTGTCGGTATAGTAGTGGCGATTGGTTAAGAAATTGCTACAGAGATCGAGGATTTACGGATTTAACGGCACTTCATTGTTCTCCACATTCCCGTTAATATCAACGTCAACTCTATTCTTGCAGTTACTACCGATGGGCAGCAAATACCGCCCCCAGGACCAGCCCCTCCAGCTCCGATTCCACCGTTAGCTGTTTCTCAGTCTTTGACGATGGCACCGAACTCCACTGCCTCGGCCCTCTTCCAGACTTCAGCACCTCCTACTAACGGGCAGCTCATACCTAATTTTGTCTCTGCTGCAGCCATTCCACCGCTCCCCCAACAGCAACAACAACTTCCTTTACAGAGTAGTACCGACATGACTGGGGCTGTTAGTGGGACGACACCTGTCATCCCACCATTGATACCATCATCTCAGCAGGTTCCGTTCCAAGGTATTCCGCCAAGTTCCGTTGCATCTGGAACAATCTCGCAGGGCGCTGCGCCATACCACAACCCCATCGAAACTAATCGGACGTTTACGCCGCAAAACGTTTTAGACAGTTTCAACATTACAACGCCAGCCCAGGAGTCGGCGCAGTCCCTTGGAGCAGGTGGTGACCTAGGGCAGATTCCGACGGCGATTCCAACGGCTCAAAAATCCATTGGACCACCTACGGCCACCCCCTTGTTTGGTTAGTACGATTTGTTTGCTGTGTCCCGACGTGATCGATTGCTTTGTACCGACTGATGACGGATCGGTGCTGTTTGGTACTTTATCTATTTTTCGTTGTCTTAGCCTCGGAAGTCCCTCACGTGGTAATTTTATGCTTAATATGTATGTTAGTTATAAGCGCTGTTTTATCTGTTGCTGTTGACTTAAATTTCACTCTTATAATGATATTTTTTGCAAAGAAAGGAAATGAGGATAACTCATTTTAATGGTGACTTGAGCTTATTCGGAGTTTTCTGCTCCGCATAGTAATGTAACTGTTTTCTAATAAAATAGTGCGATTAGTAGCTCTAAATAATTATATTTTGTGCGAATGTTCGGTTCACTGGGTTGTTATTGTTTATATTTATAATACAAATACTGTTTGATTTTCACAGGTAATTTGCCACTATATTGTCTTTAATTCTTTTTATAATGACGTTTCTAGATATCTTTCATTGACCTTATTTAGTTACATTTTTCGTTTAAATGTTTTGTTTTTGTTTTGATTTACGCTGCCGTTGTTGCGTGCGGTTGAATACTCCACTTACGATCTACATTCCACTATTCTTCTCTGAGATACAGATAACGCCGTCAGATCGATTTCCATAGGTGGGTGTGTATTTCTAGTATTACCAGCATACTGAGAATATCTGAAACTGTGCTTTCGATTTTTGCCAGCCTACAGAAAAAGCTTTAGAGAAAAATGCCTCATATATTATTATCGTTCCTACTGCACATATACACACACACAATCTTACACGTAAATAAACGAACTGCACCCATCTGTCATTGTTTTTGGTTTGAACCTCCAGATAACGTACTGTAAAGCAGCGCATGTATTAGTTTATATAAGTAGTGTGCTTAACTGTCTTGAACTGATCAGTCCTCTCAAACTCAGTCAATAAAAATATCCTCATTGAAAAATGAGACCCAGCGAAGAAAAGGCGGAAGAAGTTTTGTGCTTCTCATTGCACGATGCAGCCTTACATGCGTCTATGTGATTTCTTTGTTTTCATGCGCTTCTTGTAGGTATGCACACGTACTTACTTCTTACTGCACGGTGTGCAAGTATATACTTCACTAGCGGTGTTGGGCACCTGATAGTAGGGTTCGGGAATCACATACTTAGGTGATGAGTATATTATATATATATATATAGAAAATTAATGAGACTATGAGTTGACATTCGAGACTTGACATGAGAGGTGGCTAAAAACTATATTTTTTTTTTGTGAGAAAGCGGCGTAATTAATTGGCCAGAATAATTAGTTATAGAACAATTAGTTCTCCGCGTATTTGTTTGTTTTATAGGTTTTATGTTTGTTTTGATTGAAATATGGAAGCGCATGGAGTTGTTTTGATAAAGCGGTTCGAAGAACATGTTGGCGATCTTGAGTGAAAATCGCTGGTCTCATTCTACGGGTAGGTCAGAGGGGTGTATGATAGCTAACACATAATTTGATGCCAGTCGACGCATTCGAGAGGGAAGACTAGGTTTTTGATGGTAATAATAAGAAGGTTCCATAATTTAATGTAACCCTAGCTCATTCTAGTCAATGCGGTAATTTGCGGTGACGCCGTAATTTTCATTATACCTGAGCTGGTAATATGAATATAACTGAAATGCTACCCGAAGCCCGTATGTTGTGTGAACTTACTTATAAATATTAGAATTGTGCAGAATTGCAGATGATAACCTGGGTTCTAGACACTCGAAAATTATCAATATTAAACTTTGTTCTTTATTTCCTTGAATAATTACTTCTGTGAATCAAATCCATTTTCCGACATGACTTTGGCAAATATTTCCACTGTCGTGTCTCATGTATACTTTACAGTGTGATAATGCGTGCACACATCAATTCAGGCACGCGGTGACAACTAGGAGAGTCCGTAGTCAACGGTCGAGAATTTTCTTCTCTTCAGTATTGTCTTTTACATAACCTGTTATCGTTGCCTTTTTCTTTTTGACTTTACAGATATGTCCGCTTTCCAGCCAACCGCGGTCACTACGCCGTTGTCATTACCCGGTATGCCACCTATCACAGTATCGGCCACTCTACCTGCTGCTACGTTCCAGCAGGTATTTAGTAGGACCTCTCCCCCAGCCGGTACGGTTCTTCCTCAAACAGCACTCGAAGATAATTCTGGCGCGGTCCCCTCTCGGGAAACTGAACAGTTAACCCAACTCTCGCCACCAGCGTCTCAGCCACCGATGTCAGCGCCCCAGCACATGTAGCCCGGAAAAGCAAAAGGCTTGATCTCTTTACAGGACCGTGCTTTTTGAACAATAATGTAATCCGAACGAAAATGTGTAACACTATTCGCAACTGCAATAATACGAAACTACAATAATACGAATGCACGGCGAAACGCGGTTTAGTGGAGATTTGGCGTTCGTTCAATGGACTTGCTATTATTAACGTTTATTTGGGCTGAAAGAAAATGGCAATGGTGATTAAAACCTAAGTATGAAGTCAATCATAAGGCAAATACGCACGGAAGGCAAATACGCAGGGCAGATACAGTGCGGTTAATGGTCTTTTTATTAAAAGAGTTTTATAGCTCGCTGAAAAAACAAGAGACCCTTCAACTTCAAGAACAAATGTTAAATTAGCACAGACTTTAACGATCTGGGTTTTTCTCATCCCATTGAACTATGGAGAAAGAATCAAGGACAGACTGGGCACATATGTTGTATAATCTAATGTCAGTTTCTGTTGTTGCAGTGCGTATTCATTTAACATATAGATTATAAGATTGAAGCGCTTGATCAGAGTAAAATCCTATTTCTTGGGATTTGTGTATAGGCGCAGTGGGTAGTCCCCGGGGAGCGCAACAAGCAAGGTCTTCACGCAGGAAACAAGATTTTTTCGCGCAGGGACTGAGTGAAAGAAAATGTAAATTAGAAATTGTTGAAACAAAAAATTAGAGAAGACATTTAATGAATTGCTGGAAACTTGATATCTAAACATCGCACCCTACCATGAAATATTAATATCTGCAATGCAAGTGAAAAAAGCTGAGTTTTAAACGCAGCGTGCAAAAGCAACCATAATTCAGCCTTTAACTATTCTTGGCTATACATTTGTTTATGTTCAATGTTAAATTTTTTTAGGTAACCTTCGAAAATGAAAGAGAGATATAATGGCATTGTTTTTTATCGAGAACAACATTGTTAATCTAAAGGTCTGAGAGGTACTGAAGGCTACTCACAGTCCAAGCTCTCCAGAACGGAGGAAAATAAAGTCTGAATTCTGAAACGGACATAGATAAAAAATTTAAAATCGATAAAAGAAAGTCTACTCACGACACAGGGGAGAACGGCTGGAAAGCATCGTTTTATATTTAATCATAGGAATATTCTTGAGTCGCATAATCCCAACCAGAATTTGCGAAACTGAGGGAAAGGTGACGAAGGAGTGAGTATTCAGAGACAGGCTAAACAAGGGCGACAATAAATAGGACGACTAGACGCAGAACAACTTGAAGGACATAGCCAGGAAGTGAGAATATAATGTAAATAATTATCAAACATAATAAATGCGCTATTTAAGGCCCGTGTTTTTATTTGATTAAAAGTTTGATTGTCAGCTAATGGAGTGTAAATATTTGGTTTTTAAACACGGGCTCCGCTTCATATCCTACCAAAACAAAGTATTTGTTATCTGTTGTAGGTCGCGGTGGGGAACTCTCCAGTCTCGAGTCAGTCTTCATGGTAAAATTCTTACCACTAAAAAAGGTTTGCCTGACTAGTAAGGTTAACTAATAATAATATCATTCGTACGAATTGTTTAGCATATACAAGTCGTTCGCATGACAAACGGCATTTGTGAGCTAACACACTAAGACAACAAGAGCTTTTTGATAGTACAGTTTTCAGATGTCCGTTCACGACGCTGGTGGCTAAATCAAATGGGCACCTTTTAGACCTTATGAGGTTCTTTTAGTTGTCTATAGATATAGTGTTGCGAATTCCTATTTTTAAATCTCAATAGATAATTGCTGAGAATAAAGATCATTGACTCCTTGTATTCTAAACGTTGCCACAGCCACGAATCTACCAGATTCGTTATCAGTAATTTAAATAATCAATCAATCAAACTTATTCACCTTCATCAGATAGCGTTTCACCTTTATCAGGTAGCGTTCAACAAGTAAATAAAGTAACAGGACATCTTATACAAGTTCATATACATATATGCGTGCTTTCTAATCCAATATATGTATGTGTGATAGATTTATAGGGTTTTCTGTTCACTATACAGGTTTTTGTTGACTTGTTCGACTCACTACTTAAGCCACAATATGAACACAGTTGTATGTTTCCATCACATCTGGTACATGTGAAATAGATTTATAGGGTTTTCTATTCCTTACCTTAGAAGACCAAGACCGATTCCAACTTAGGCATACTTTTTTTAAGAAACGCATTCAGTTTTCTGGGCTGTGGGCCTTTCGTTTTAGAAGTTTTCTTTTTTGTTGTTATTGCATTGGATTTTTTTGGTTGATTTTTTGCTCTATAAAATTTTTTTTAGACTGTGCGCTCTTTTCGTGATCATTCTTTTCGGATTCTTCAGTATCGTTGCTAACAACATGAGGAATTTCCTTTACAAAAACATCCCTCGGCTTTGACTCGGCCCCGACTTCGTTTATATTTTCCTTGAATGGAACTTCTGAGCATGGTTCAATCTTGATGTTTTCAGTGGCGGTCCATCGTCCTTGGTTTTGGTGTTATTTCAGGGCAATCGATGAGTTAACGATCCTGGAACAAGTACTTTATTGTCCTCTTTATCTAGGTGCACCTTAACCATCGGATTCTTCAAATGCGCTTTAAATGTTCACCCTTTGCGTTTATTTTTTGTGTTGTGGCTACTTACCGCAAGCGCCTCACATTCATCCCTCTTACTTACGGCTGATAATAATTCTGAGGTTTGATGGACGAGTCTAGGTCTTCCGATTATTCAGAACCTTTAGGGCAAGCTTTTTGTTGGTACTTAAGTCATCGGAGTCACACGTCTGTGACTCCTGTGAAGGATTTTCGTTGTCCGAACTTTTTTTTTCCGTCTGATCGTCGGCAGTAAGACTCCCTGGTGAGTCCGCTTTAGTTCTTATAGTATGATTGTCAGAATCTACTGAAGTGAGGACTATCGGGTCTTTCAGTCGGCTTTCTTTACAACAGTTCTTTTTTGCTTTAGCTTTTTCAAATTGCTTTAATAAAATATTGGCTTCTTTGGCGTGTCTCTTTCTATCCACGGTTTGGGTATTTGAAGTACTGCTTGAGCGTGCTGGGGATGCTGTTACCACTGCTGTTTTTTCGAAATCACGATCGCTCGCAACTTTCACTGGTTTTGTGCGTTGCATATTGGCAAACATGTCCTCTATATGGCGATCGGAAGAACCCCTCCATTTTCTGACTTCCACTTTGACATCATCTAGTTGAAGCTTCGGCAGAATTTCCCGACGAAAGCGTTTCCTATGACCACCATCACATTGAATGACAGGATCTCCCCTTTGAGTTACAAGGTAGGCACAGAGTTTATTCCGATCTTCCAATCGACCAGGGAGTTCTGTCTGGTACCCATGAGTACTGTTGATTCGGAGCTCACTGTTATTTCTGTACTTCTGTGATGTCCTCGTCAAAACAACGCAAAATCCGTTTCCTGGTAGCTCGCCGGTTACAACAGAAAGTCCAGCCGCCAGCTGATTATCATTTTTTATCGTGTTTGGATGTTGTTTCCGCGCAAACGCCAGTGAACTCACTGATCTGACATCGGACATCTTTTACTAGTTCTTCGAGGGCATAGGACGCATTAATATCTGGCGGCAGGTATTACTGCGTTGCTCCCATTAATCGAAAATTTACTATAGCCATAATATACCTGCAAATGGCGAAACACAATAATATACTGCCCGTTTATGTGTGTGTGTGTCCGTGTATATATTCCGGCCGTTCCTCCTTTCGACTCTTGAATATAACCCAGTCTTAGGAAATGCTGGTGTCTAGACTCAAATATCATCATTCTCATTTGTCAAGCCAATTTAAAATATCTAGGTCTCACATTTCTCGTCGTTTGCGATTGACCGTCACGTGAATCTATTTACACCACATTTTCCCGTAAGGCATCACTCTCAAATTGAGTTTCCTTATTCCCTCTCCATGATGGTCAGCGTCTGTGTTCGAACATTGAAATAATTGGCGCCACTTCGCCAGCGCCCCCTTGCAGCCATCTTGGTTGTTTACAAGTCGTTATGACGTCAGGAGTCAGTGTGGTGGTGTCTTTTGTCTTCGAAACCAGCAAACGGCGTCCAGTCTAGGCTTAGCGTGGGGACGCGATACCGGGTCGGACCTATTTGGCGCAAATATTGATTCCTACGGCGATCAAGTGCCCACGGGCAGGATGGTGGATGACAAAGAAGTCCTCTGGTAAGTGTTTTACATTAACACTTCATGTGGATACGTTAGGATGACCAGTTTCGCGCGACACTCGTGTTAGGTGCCAAAACGCCGCAAGAGGCGATTACTCGACGAGTCTAGCGGTGTATATACAATGGCCCGACTAGCCCAAAACGGCTTGATCTCTTGATTTAATTGCACGAAAAAGCCTGTCGAATTGTGGTACCCTTTGGTCATCTAATGAACGTCGGTATTCTCTGTGCGCAAAGTGTATGCTTTTGCGGGCAGTGATTGCCCTCCAAAACTAAGGTTGTTTGACGAAATTGCGCGAAATTATATCTGCGACGTGAATTGATTCGCCTGCCGTTGCCCATGTTGCTGGAGCCGGCGAGCGAATCGTTTTAGAATGCTTCATGGAACAGAGCACTTGCATAGAATTAAGTAGAGTCAAGTTTACACACCTCATGCACGTTTAATTATTTTTTAGGTATATGGTAATTTGTTATGATATTGTAGGGCAAACATACTATCTAATAATGATAGAAATGCTTTCTGCTCGTATTGATGCAGAGAGTGGAGTAATTTTCAGCGATACGCTTTTAATGCACATGCACCGGCGTTTCGTTGGCGATGTGCTTACTCTAGAGGAAGATGGCATGTCGTAAGCGTTATGACGACAGCCCGAGCTGGCTGCTACAGCAGAATCTGATAACTGCCATCTTTGCGATGCGGTGGGTTGGCCTATCGGCTCGATCAATTTACGTGAAATCGTCATGATCTCTTGGCACGAAAACACGACTGGCCACAATAACAACAATAGATATAGCTTTTTGTATGTTTTTCTTTGCACGCGACTAAGTCAAAATCGTTGTTATGTGTACAATTAACACGTTTTATTCGGCTAGATAAATTGAATAACGTTGATAATAAGTCGCTAGTGCCGGCTAAGTAAGCATAGATCGAGAATTTTGGTTTGAACGCGTTGATGTATATGTTATTTCTCGTAAATAACTGTCTTGTCTGAGTTTTAGTAAGCTTCACAGTGATAATTGTCACTGAAATGGGGAGCGTTTACAAATGTTTTTTGACCGCCAAGTTTTTGGATGGTTGTGAATTAATAGAGGCGCCTTATTTAGACTTGGACTTTACTAGATCACATGCCGAGTCCATTGGTAGTGGGTCGATCACAGTACGAGGTATGATAAACGTTGTTGCCTAATTGTCTGTAGAAAATTTATGGAGCGAAAACTTTTGTTGGTTAAGCTACGGATTCATTTCGAGTATGTCATTATTATGTTATAGCATTAAAAACATACTATTTCATATGAAGAGTTCGGATTTTGTGTGCAGCACATTTGCGAAGTGGAGTGACAGTTTTGATGTGCTGTATGTAGTTTGTTTAATCAAGGAGGGAGTTCAGGCGGGCGCTCCTTGTGATTAGCTTTCTGACGAATATCTTTCTGGGGCTAAAAAATAGTTTTGGGTGTCTTTTTGCTGGCTGAAGAATCCAAACAATTTTTTTACTTATTAATTAATTATTAATTAAACAAATTTTGTTTTAGGAGAATACTCAGAGGAGCGTAACTTTCGTAACCAGAAGAGTTTGAAGTCTTATTGGCGTTGGGGACTTGCCCTAAAAGCTTTGATAGAATTAATGTGTAAAAGAGATGAAGGATCCAAAGTCCGTTTAAAGTGATTTTATTGAAGAGTTCTAAGGAGTAAACGAATGAGCAATGATCGAACTGAGTAATGCATGTTTGACGCAGCATATACTATCAGTCGTCACATTAACGAATTTTTGTTCTTATTACAGCAAAATGTTTGTAGGAGGCCTCTCCTGGGACACGACCAAGGAGGGCCTCCAAACATACTTTTGCCGTTTCGGTGAAATTGTGGATTGTGTCGTGATGTCCAACGATCAAGGAAGATCTCGTGGATTCGGATTCGTCACGTTTAAGGATCCTCAGGTGTGTCCCCCTATATCTCTTTGAAATCGCTGTACTATTCGAGTGCAATTTTTTCGACTGTTACCATCTCGAGAAGGGCGCTGTGTTCGGTCCAGAATCTCACTGTTTTAGTCACCGCAAAGTGATGCTAAGCTATATATATATATATATATATATATATATATGAAAAGGCCATTGAGTATTGATAATTTCAGCCGCTAATCTACTCGGCACACTTGGGCATATTTCTGCGTTCGTGTTGTTGTTTTTAGGTTGTGCAAGTTGTATGCCAAGGAGGGCCGCACCGGATCGATAACCGCGTGGTAGATCCGAAACCATGCAACCCACGCGGTGGTCCGGGCAAAGGTGGCGGCAAACGCGGTCGAGGCTATCCAAAGATATTTGTTGGCGGATTGCCGACATCGCTTAGCGAAAACGAACTGAAACAATTTTTCCAGGAACACTATGGCGACGTAAGTATCTTGAATCTTTTTTAGAAATTCATTTAATTTCTATTTACAATAAGTTTAGTTTCTCACTGTGGAATATACAGGCGTTTACCTATTTTCTGAGTAATAGTTGTGAGTGAGAAACTGTCGTCCTCATTAATCAGTTGTAAACACGAGGTATGGCATCTATTTCTCATTTAATGTTTTATGGGTTTGTTGAAGACCTAAGTTGCTGGCAGTCTGTGTTTCTTGTTTTTTGTCTACAGGTCGTAATATCCTTTGTTGAAAAGCAGAATCCTTTGTATATGCAATTATATTCTTGGCTTATGTTAATATAGAAGACGACTGTCGTAAAATTAGACTAATATACTTAATAGTTTCGGCATTTAAAATTATCTTGGTTTTGTTCTAAACAAATGCAGGTGTTCGAAGTGGTGATTATGTACGATCAGGAACGCCGCAAGTCTCGAGGTAAGTGTGAAAATGATGTCCCGCCTTGACAGCAATACTTCTGGATGTAGTTGGATTCTTGTTTGTTTATATGGAGCTATCGTAGCTGAGCGTGTACACATAAAAAGTCAACATCACGTGCGCGATGTCCGTAGCCTTATATCTGATAGTAGTTCCAGTCTTTATTCGAATTAGGCTGATATAGTTACTGATACTAGTATAGAGGTATAATTTCTGTCTAGATAACCTAAGGCGTAGATATGGCGTGTTATTATTATATGCAGCTTGGCTCTAGTGCTAATGAGTTAGCCACTCATAAAGTATAAAGTGCACTTCATGTCGTCTTCCTTTTGATAACCTAGTTCCCTGGTTCGTTTAGTCCTTCCAAGTTTAATTACACAGTGAGTTACCTCGTATTAGGCACTTTCCATCCTACTAAGTGTAAGTTTGTTTTAATTAAACCTAAGTAATTTAGTAGAAACGTATTTCGTAGTGGACATTGTTACAAAGTTTGATCATAAATTCGCTAACAGTTTCACAACTTTTCCGTTTTCACTTTTCTAAATACGTAATCCCTTACGGACTGATTTCTGCATTTTGAACCTTGAGTTCCGTTAAAGGTGGAGTGCCGAACAGATTTGTCTGTGACAAGGGAATCGCCTAAGCAACGGGCAGTAATGGGAAAAGTGATATTCCCAAGTTATCGTTTTTCTGACAAAAATTTTGTCTTGATTTTCCTCGAATTTATGTTCAAACCGAATAACTGTTGTCTGGTTACTGTAGTATGTACCGTTATGTATATAATGTATGTTACTAACCAGCTTTTATTTAGGAAACTATCTACGTATCTACCTCGTGCCACTACCAGTACTCGTTCTACTTCGTACTACCTTCGCTATGAGCTACTACTGCTAAGAAGTGCTATAGAACAACTACTGCACACAGAGGCGCAACACACACACACTCACCCGGCAGTCTCGGCATTACATGGGCTCGATGCGGGCTGATCCGTTCCGCGCTTTTACCAGGGTGGGGGGGAGGGGGTCAGGCTTTGCTGAGGCAGGACATTCTTTACGACAACGTAAAACGTTCTGTCGGTTTTAGTTAACTGCTACAATCACCCGTAAATAAATAGCGTCCTGGTCTTTTGTTTTTTAGTTCCGTCAACCGTTTTTTTATGTAGGTACATTTAGCCTTCGCGACATTTAAAGACGACTTTGTTCTACCACGAAACTGTGAACCATCTGGTCGTTCATATAAGCAGGTCTTGCTGTTTGTTACATACACTTGTGGGTTGGCGCGAGGCATGAACGAAGCGAATGTTGGATTTTACGATTACAAGTGCGACACTTGGTTTTTATTGCCATCAAAACAATTATTGGATATAGGCGAAGTTTTTGACAAACGTCGATGCCTAGCCCAGCAACCCGCGAGATATATACGCCAGTGTTCGGATAAATGTCTGCTCAATGAAATAAGTTTTCTCCGTGCTTTTCGCGGCCTATTCCCGTGTGCGTGACAACAGAGACACTCTTTATATCATGTTTGTATTGCTGTAGCTCTCGTCGTAAAGAGTGGACTGTTCGTTTCTGTTCACGTTGACCTCGTTTCGTGGCAGAAGGAGTCTGCGCTAAATGTTGGCGAGTCCCTGTCAGCCGTAAAATGACGAGGGCGCTCTGTGGGCTTTTGGGGAGAAGATGGGTGTTGATCGTTGCCGAGGTGTAGTGACGGTGTTAGTTGTCCATTTGGTGTTGCCATTCTGTATGTATTGTTGCTTTGTCTCTGGTTTGCTGTTGTAGGCTTTGGATTCGTGTCCTTTGAAAACGACGACGCCGTCGAACGGGCTTGTAGGGATCACTACGTATCAATCAATGGAAAACAGGTACTTGAGTAAAACCATTAATTTGTCTGTCTCTCTTCTCTCGGAAATCGCTGTGTCACACCTTCTTTCTCAAACATCTCCTACGCGCCTCCTCTGTTGAACGTGCCCATCGTAAAGCCAAAAAAAAACACTGACTAACATAGGATTTGACGCGGACGAGGTTTCGAGGGGGAGGGTGGGGAAATTTAGTGATTTCGTTGTTTTTATTGCTGTTTTAGGATTTTATTTTTTACATGGTTTTTCAGTTACCATATTATCTGGACATTCGATTTTAACGCGGGTGTGCCGTTGCCACTACCGCTATTGTTCAGTGTGAGAATTGTGATTGCACTTGAGTTTGGTGCCTTCACAGAAACCACTATAGCGTATACTGTAGTTTATAGGCGGTTAGGCGTTATCTAATATGTAAATAAATATGCTGTGCTTTATTCCTATTACGGCGAAGGATTTTGAGCTCATTCAAATGTACTACGTCTTACGGTTAGAGTAGAGTGCATTAAATCTGGACTTGACTATGGCTCTCATTTGTTGCGTCGTGGGCCCCTCCTCGAGCGTGTAACAACCTGCTAAGGTTTAGATTTGGAATAATTTTAAGTAGTAGCTACATGTAAGTAGGTGACGGCGTCTAGATACATTTACATAGTAGCTCGTAGACTGTAGATATTGGTTACGTACTGTTATTGACGAGTAATAGGTACGGCCTATGTATACCTTGAGTGGGCTCGAAGATCTAAATATTGTATCCAGTAGTCGCATTCACCTATGTATCTATTAGAAAATACTATACCTGCGTGTCTATTTGGTCACCGTTTTCAAGTCTTACTACTTTTAGTGCAAATAGTAATGTAACAACTTGGTTTAGCTAGAACTAAACGGATCGGTTAGTATAAAAAGTGTGTTTACCAATATTTTGTCATTTCTATGCTATACCTTAGTTAGCTAATTCAATTGTACAAACGTTTTGTTGGGATGTTCTTATGTCTTGCGATTATAATATAGAAATCAGACATATCCTGCTGAATCCATCTGTATGTATCGCTTGTTCTTTTCTATTTGGAAAGCCAGAACATGAGAAGGCTGTTTTTAATTCTCTAATATGACAATAGCTAACTGCGTCTTTGAAAAATTCGTTATTAGAAGTGGCTTTTTTCTGAGCTACAAGACGGTGCAAAATCATACATGTTTGTTTTGTACCTAACCATTTTATCTATTATCCGTGCTCACAGGTCGAGTGCAAACGTGCCCAGCCGCGTGACGTACTTGAGTCAAAGATGGGGACACCCGTTGGACCACAGGGAGGACCTCGTGGCGGAGGCGACTTCTATGCGTACGGCACCCCTGCCGGACCAAGAGGACCTCCCCAGGGACCACCTGGTGATTTCCGCAACGGAGGCTTCGGAGGAGGATGGGGTGCACCTGGACCGCAGGAAGGCAAGTTGTTAGGTGTTTTACTATTGAAAACGATTACTTAATAATATTGCTAGTCTGAGAGTCTCGCGAAAGATTTCAGTTCAGTCTATTTCAAAATATATTTGTTCATAGATATAATATTCAATATAAACTAAACGCTTTTCTTATGTTGATTTAGGCCCTACTCCTTATTCAGGTGGATATGGTGGCCCGCAAACGGGTCCAGGTGGAGCGTGGGGCCCCCCTCCAGCTGCACCACCTCATGCAGGGTGGAGCAGCTCTCAGCCACCAAGCAGTTACCCACCGGGACCTGGCTATGCAGGGCCTGGTCCTGCTGCCGCAGCGGCCGCTCCTGGATATGGTGGTTACGGTGCCCCGGCAGGTAGTTACGGCCCACCAGGCGGCCCTACTGGGCCCGCACCGCCCGCTCCAGCCTACGGTGGTTATGGAGCTCCGGGAGGTCCTGCGCCAGCGCCGCCTAATGGTTACAACAATATGGGTGGAAATTATGGTCAGGACGCTTCGAGCTATGGACCTACCCGGGGCGCATATGACACTTACGGCTCGGCCTATACAACAGCGACAGCTCCAGGCACTGAGAGGGCCAACGGCGCACCGATGGCTCCTCCAGGCGCTGCCGGTTCATACCACCCGTACAGACGGTAGATCAAACTTGGGACAGCGCGTAGCAGACAAGTCGATCGTAGGTAAACGCTGACCTTTATCTTTGAAGGGACAGAAGAGCGGTCGATGAATTAAACTCGACTAACACTAAAGTGTACCTATAGTCGCCATGGTCCAAAAATACTAAAGGAGAAAACAAAAAATGAATACGATATATTATCGTCGTCGCAGTGCGGATAAAAATCCATAGCAAAAAAATAAGACAAAGAGGAGGAGAGCGACACAAAGAGATCGCGAGAATGTTTTGAGGGTGAAGTGTCATTGTTTTGCATTTTTCCTCTCTTGAACGACAGACACTAGGGCACACAGATGAGATGCACGTAAACAACAACAACAACAACAACAAAATATCTATCTAATGACATCACACCGACCGAAGCAACAGCAACAAAACAGCTAGGAAGTATACGAAGGCAACTTTGCACGATAACTAACGTACATAATGTGAAAAAAGGTATTTCGTTTCATCATTCAATCAATCAATCAACCAACCAACCGATCCATTCATCCGTTCATCAGTCGATCTAGTTTTTTTTGCTTAACTTCACTCACACACGAAAATGATGCTCAGTAAGCCATAATTCGCTTACGGGCACACAAGTGCACAGTTTCAACCACTGCATACACAAGCCCGTTGCATAATACTTCCCCAGCTAGAGACGCTCATTACGTTACACCCAAAAACAGCAGAAGTCAATCACCATGCGGTCACTCATGCAGCCAAATTATACAACAGTATAATGAGCTAATAAAAACAAATAAACAAAGAAGTAATAGCAAAGAAAGCAAATACGACAAAAGCAGCAATGACAGCAGCAAAAAGGTGTAGCAAAAATAAAACAACAATTCATTAGATTATGATTACTGTAATGATGAATGATGCTGATGGTAATGAGGCGATAACCGTAAAATATGTGAAAGACCAATAAATAGCATCACCATCAAATGGGGGCACCGTAATTGTTGCTCTGTATTATATGCTATTATTATAACTACAACTATTACTAATATCATTTTTACTTTATTTGCTTGCGACCAAGATTATCTGATCATGTGTTGTTTTTTGTTTTGTTCTGCGTTCTTGTGCATCTACATACGCGCGTATATATAGATATAGATAGACTAGAAACGATAACAAATTGCTTACTACGTAAATTTGTACACAAATTTCTGCCACGTCGTCAACAATGATAAAATATAGAACATCTATTAAGGCTGATTATTTCCCCTTAATGACGGCAATACTAGAGGAGTCGGCTCATGTGCGAGACGACGGGACATGGAGGCAGCCAATGTGCAACGTGATGGGCGAACATACATACAAGAAATATGTAGTGTATAGGGTTCGTCATGACATTTCGAGAAAGGCGATGGTACGAAACACTGCTGATCTGCACGAGGCTAAGTTCCTCATTTTGATCTCGTCCGATTGCTCTGATCGTCACTTACGTTGATCTGTGTTGTGTATCATTACATGCTAGTTGACATATCTATATGCCGTATATAGAATTCGTAGTAATAGCATGCGTCCATACACGAACACGTATGTATGGTGATGGCGATTGATCGATGAACTTGATATTCGCTTAGTCCATCCTCCTCCCCCCCCCCGCCCTTTAGAATCCCTCTACTCGCGTAACGTGTTCGTGTCGTTTCGTTACTAAAACGTAATCAACGACAGCAACAAGTTCAGCGACAAGAGCAACAAAGCTTGTTTTACATTCTACTGTAATTATTATCTAGTACTAGCATAATTGCTGCTACTCCTGCTATACTATTACTACTCATGCTAGTAGAATCATTACTCATAATAAAATTCCTTCTGTGGGATTATATAGGGAAGACAAGGATGCGGCAAAAATGTGGACAACTTTAAATTCTGTTAGAGAAAAAAGCAAACACAAGGTTAGAGAATTAATAGAGAAATTGATAAGCAGATAAAGTAAAAATGAATGGCGTTAAAAAACATTAAGGCAGACGAAGCAGGAGATACACATTCACACAGTGGAGCAAATTGCGTGGTAACGAATATATAAGATAACGAAAAAAACAACGAGGAACAGTTCAGTGTGTCCTTGCATGACCTCAGTTCAATATGGTATTAAGACGATAGAGTTTGACGATGATTAAAACAAAAAAGTTGGACATGGTTAGGGAATGACAAAGGGGGATGATGATTGTGTTAATTAAATAAATATTAGCGACGCAGAAGACTCAAAAAATTCATGTCTACTCAAATTAGTGTTATTATTTAGCAGGACGATCAAGGAGTTTGTCTTATGGGTGAAGAAAATTAACTTTTAATTTCGAATACTTTTAGTGTAGAAAGCGTGTCAAAAAGACTGAGCAATAATGTAAGATTCGAGAGTAGAATGGTATCGAATAATCCAAGACCGGCATGTGACGAGTAAAACCAGTTAAGATCGAAGTGATAGTAGTGATGTAGCTCAGATGTCCAGCTACGCTGAATAAATATGGTTAACGCATAAATATCTAGTAGGTAATTTGCATACTATTCAAAGCAGCATTTCCTGATCCATCACCCAAATTTGAGTAAGTGTGTTAAATCGCTAACATCGCTGAATAACTAATTTAAGTCTTCGACTTACCCCTAATTTTAGTGTGTATTTATTTGAAGCGGCACAGACAGCGCTGGACTGGAAATGTTACTTTGATGTGGTGAAACCTTTCGAAAGGATATAGCAACCTATAATTACCAAGCACCAACCCTGCTGGTACGAAAAGCTAACCTGAACGGTAACACTGAGCTAAAATCTGTCTTATCTTTGATTTTCAAATCAATAAAAAATCAATATTTCTGCTGCTTTTATTTCCGTTATAAAAATCCAATAGCTCTAATTAGGTACACGCATATAGTCGTACAAAAATGGTCTCGCTGCAAAAAGGTGACCCATCTTAGCTGATTAAGATAGTGACCAGTACATCGGGTGCATCTTTTGACAGGTCAACTCATGGAGTGTTGCGGCCCACTTTAATACTCACTAGTGCTCAATTTTTCTGTAAACTTTCACTTTGAACAAGTGATCTTCCTTAAAGAGTGCTACATTCTAACAGGACGGAATGGCTGGCGGCTTTGAATCATCAGGCTCACTCAGATTACTCACCTACCTTAGTGAACGAATTAATTCGTTAAATAGGGACACATATGCAGCTCATCTCAAAGTATCGTCTCACGTCTCAAATATTCCTCACGCTCCTTAAGCTCATCTTGGGTAGGTGATCTTTTTCCGTAGGTTTTGGCCCGAACAGTGTAATCGGTTGCCATAAGAAGCCTTCTCTCTTTAGGTTTGTTTAGCAAAATTATGGCTACCTCCATAGATACTCTGTCTGCTCCTCGAATTCAGTGGATTCAGCTGAATTCCCAAGTTCAAGTAGTATCCGCAGCTATTTAGTCAAGATAATGCTAACAGAAACACTGATCAGGGGACCATTTACGGTTTGATCAGCGAATTGATTTCTTAAGCTACTCGCCAGGCATCAAAGGGTGACCAAGCTAATTCCAGTGACTCAAGCCCTTTTGTTTCGTCTAATAAATGATTAGATTTTTTTTATGAACCTGAAGTCCTTCGTGATCCACAGCCTGTATACATAAGAACACTAAAGCGTCTATGGAAAGAGCAATGAAAATGGTTCGGGTAAAATTGAGATAGCCGTTGTTTACGTTTATGTTTGCTGTTCAATATTCAAACTGAAAAGTTCGAGAATATTTAGTAAGTTGTTACTCTGCTACATTCAGACCTCCATCCGCGAAATCTTAAGTTTGGAGTTTGTATAACAGCACAATAGCTGGAGTTCACGGTGTTCAGGAGAAAAACATGGCCTATATTTTTCAGCCTTCAATCACTATATTTTTTTCCCCATCAAAAACGAACCACCTTGAGCCAATATACGCGTTTACACATCGGTGTAGAACTAGAACAGATCGAGTTAAAATTAATAAACACGTCGGAAATTAACTACGCTTGTTCAACCTTAAATACAGTTGAACTTCAAGTAAGATTTACCCTAATTTTAATTAACCCGTTCTACTCGACCTTTAAAAGCATTACTCTCTTATTAATATATTTTTTGTGAATTCTCCTGTTAAGGTTTTGCAACCCTAGTAGTTATTGGGAACTATTTAATGAGGTAACTTAGGTGCGGGTGCTGTAGCGATGTGTGTGTTGTACTAACATCACGAATAAAGCACGCTGTGAATTGAATTGATCGAATTTTCCCTTTGAATTATGCTCCTAGGAAAGTACTACAATTAAATTCCAATTCCAAAAAAAACAAAAATTAGCGTTTTAAGTAGTTACAGTCTCGACCCCGGTGGATTTCATATTTTATTTTACCTGTGACACGTTTAGATTATCTATGTTTTGTCGATAGTCCATGAAGCACAACATAACGAAAACCAAGACAATGTTTGGAGGCAGAACTTATATTGCGAAACAACGCCTTTTATTGGCAAACATTTTTCATTTTCTAAATACTTCAGTTGTGTCAGCGATTCATTAATTCAAGTGCAGAATACGTGACTTCTCAATACATATTTGTAAGCATTTTAGGACATGCAAAATTTGAACATCGTTCTGAATGGCTTCCCAAAAGCTTTTGCAAATGTTTCCTGAAAAGATGCTGACAGTTGTAACATCTGTACTTCCTTCGTTTTTTTCGAAAAACTATGCAGATTTCTTAACTCACCGCCATATCGACTGAACTGGTGTACTAAATCTAAATTCAAATATTACCAATATATCTTCAGCGAAAAATTGCTTAGATCAACGTAATTAAGCAAAACCTAAATATAACCAGGGTAGACAAAATATAGCATTCGCCATGTAGCCATGTAACAAATGCGAAATTATTTCTTCGAAAAGGATGCATATATTTATGTGATGTTATTTAACCGTGCACTTCTGCACTGAAGGCAGAGGTTAAATTCTATCAAATATACTGTTTTTCAAAACTGTAGTATACGACGTGCCATAATGAAAACTTCCAACTATGGAATTGATAAGTTTGTTTTAAATACATTATATATAGTTCCATGCCGTTATCGGTGGCATTTCAAAGAAACTATTCCCGAATAGTAATTGAATGTTTAAAGGACAAAATTAATGAAACAATGGCTGTCTTTGGAGCAAGTGATTCCTACCGATTAAACCCTACTTGAGCCACCTGCCCTCATGCTGTTCTAACCGTTGTATAAGAGATCGTTGTATACCAACGGGGGGAGAGGGAATGGAAGCTAACGAACCAGGGGGTCATGGTCTGATTAGCCACCCACGAGGGGCTCGCGGGCTGAGATGATCCCAGGGGAGTGTTCTATTTTACACACCGATGGGCAACGTTCAGGACCCGGAAGTACAATCGAAGGGTGTAGCTGTAGACATGGAAACTAAATACATGGGATAGGAGATGAACGTTCGAGTCCACGATATAGTACTGTAAGTGAGAATCAAGAGGAAGCTCGTGTTGCCTTGCTAAGGCACAAACGTGCCAAGCTTCCGACAATTTTGTACCAGGCAGCCTAGTCAGACAGTCGTTTCCGTTCGAATCTATCGCCACTGTACACTCTTAGGGCAACCGGGAGGCGCGCTCGGGGAAGTCCGCAGCCAACCAGTTGCCGAATCTTGAGCAAAAATAGTATTGAAAGTAAGCGCACAAGTACTTCGTAGAATATCATGCCCATCATTTGAATTCATCCCGTTGCAATGTCAAGAATAACGCCATAAAGCTCCGTCTCGTCGAAGTTATCAGTTTTCTAAATAATTCAAGCGAAATCGCGAAAAAAGTCGCCTGTTAGTATGTTTGGTTTTAACAAAAAACAGTTGTCCTGGTAACATGAAGCCCGTATTGGTTAAAATGACTCTGATGATGACATCTCTGATGAACGTCCTGACTACTTGAGGATACATTTATAGTGTGAAACGTAGAATACTAGGGATCTAACTTTGTCTGAAGGCACGTGCTGTGGATTGGTGGCGCGGCTGGATAAACAATGCACATGAGGATTATTCCAGTGCCGAATACAAATGAATGTGATACCATCGAGTAATCTGATCTAAAGTCAAGGGATTATTTGAACTGCGTGACGAGCAAAAAAACGGGGTGAGGTAAACATAAATCGCAAACAATACAAATTTGTATAGATATCTATCGGCTATTAATGGCTCATAAATGCATTAGGTAAACGCCCGAGTTATTTTAAAGTTTAAGGGCAGACATTTTATTCGACATGATCTTAAACACTTTAAACGTGCGAAAACATTTCAGATAAACGTGCAATGTTGGTCTTTTAAAATATGTATATTAATTGTGTCACGTTATAGTATCACACCAAAACGTAAAAATCGTCAATCACTCGGCACGGATGTGGAAGTTGATTCACTTTCCGTATAAGCAAACGAAATAATAGAAGTTTAATTGGAAATTTTATTATCTTGAGTATCCCTAGGTGCAATTACGAGAGAGATGAGCTGTTGCTATTCAGATGTGACAATCATGACCAAAATCTGTTTGAATCATGAATATTGGATCATTTGTAGTCACTTACTTGGGAAGCGACACAAGCTAATAATGATCGAGCGGGAACACAGTGAGTTCAATGTCCTAAAAACATAGCTGTAAAGTTTTAAAATGCGAGATGGGACTTACACCAGCAGACGGAATATCTAAAAATAATTCAACCTCAAATGTTACAAGCAAATTATTTGATAAATGTACTTCCCCATATTAATTAATTCTCAATAGTAAGCAGAAATGAGTTCGTGTACTAAACTTTAATATCTATTCGTAGCGTGCTCTTGTTCAATTAGTTAGTTAACTTCACCTTTATTAACGAGTAAGTATACATACGAACACGGTATAGTTATGTCTTCGTATGGCTATCCCACCATGATAATGAAGATACGCAGACGAACTGCTCGACAATTAGATGAATATCGAACATGCAGTCGATATATATAACATGGGCGTTGATATCGCTCTATAGTTTCGGTTGAACAAAATCAACCAGTTATTTTAAATATTGACCTAATCATCCCCTCAACAGACAACCTTTATATGGAAGGATTGTTTTATTTTTTAAAGAAGTGTTACGGTTTTTTCTGTTGAAGACGGTGATAATCACAAACGTGAACCTGCCTTCATTATCACTTTTTTCAGTTAATAATTAATTGACATTTGCTGGCCGATTTTTAGGAGTCATTTAATTAAATTTAATTTAAATTTATAGTGACAAATGTATAAAGTATTACCGATTTACCATTAGTGAAGAGAAGGTACATATAATTACGTGTATCTTTTACGTGGAGGTTGACGGCTAGTTCGCATATATACAGTAAGACTGTAATATAAATCTTAATAATAAATAAAACGCAACAGGTATGCTATGACTGCGATTTTGCTGAATGGACTAAGTGAAATACATAAAAATGTACGCCATGCACAAAAAAAATATCTAAATGTTTATACTAATTAAGACACAGGTTACTGAGGCCTTATCTTGCTATATGTTTTTCATTGCGCTTTATATATTTTTCGTGTAGTCATTGGAGCACTCCAGTTAATGTGTGGATCATTTAAAATGAAATATACAAACCTTTTTATATAGAAACATTTTTCTTTTGTTTTTTTTTACAATTTCATTTGACTCTCATTTCGGAGCACTGCATCATGCTGATTCTTTTCAGGTGTGTCCTAACCATATACTGTCATGCCCTCAGAACTGATCTATTTCCCTTGCTTTAAACCCACTTAATACTGCTCGCTAAAATGGGAATAAAGATCTTGTTGTTTAGATAGCGGCAGTTGAACCTCTCCTCTCAGCCTCTTCACGCTTGTTGATTTCAAATATGTGGTATCTCATCCTAGTAATCTATTAGAAAAAAGCGCCAATCTACATTTAGCTAAAGCAGCTCGCATCTTACCGTATCCATAGTTACACAGATTCCGACAGCCTTCAAATGCCTTTTTCTAAGGAGATTTATCTATTTGGTCCCAACTACATCGAAATTTCTGCTAGCAGCTCTAAATTGATTACTTTTCCACTGTGTTCTATATAAGCTATACAGCGTGTGTGGCTTACCTCCAAGATGCCAGCGATTGCTTATAAGGTTATTTTTTTTTACTTCGTCCGATGTTCAGGCATTTGGTAAATCGAAATCACACTTTTTCATCAGTCTCGTTAGGTCTGCCCAATGATTCATATTGCCCCACTGCATAAACTACGCCGCAGGCTTTTAGCTTACCTGAGCTCTCAAAGCTTACTTGAGGATCATTCATCTCTGATTTTCTGAACTTATTGGGTTATTGAGAACTACTGCGAATTTCCAATAGCGTGAAACTGTTTTGCTATCTTCTTGAAAGAAAGAAATATTATTCAGAATGCCCAAATCGTTTGCTATTAAATATTCATTTTACGGTTTCTGTCTTCCATGTGTCTTTCTTGCAAAATGAACGTTCGCTACTCAGTTGTTTTTTCATACTTCACCGTACAAATAATTAGTTATTGTCCAACCACAATTTACACACGTGTATATTGGTATGGTTGCATGAGTTTTGTCTACTTATTCTACAAACATGTGTTCGTAAAGTCCGTTTGAAATTGCATCACGATAAAGTGTCGATGCATATACGGTGTCCATACCTAATAGAAATAACAATAAAAATAATTTTAATTTCAGTATCATTTTTAGTCATTTTTCATCAGTCATTTTTCCCATTAGCATATTCAACACTCAAATTAATAAAGTATTAGCACTAGTCAAAAATTGTAATGACCCAATTTCTGGTGCAATTATTATTGCATTTGATAAATAGAAAAGATTAATTACGATCAACGATGGCCAAACTGACGATCGATTGATTGTTTGTTATGATAGACTCGGGTTAGCGAAATGTGTAATTTTGTTTCTTCAAGGCCCAAATATCAAGTCTACGCTACTGCTGAACTTATGGGATTAATGTACAATGCGGCCTGGCGATTCGGCCGCAAGCGTGAGTCTATAAGGAAAGTTCTAGTTCTGCTGCTGAGATCATGGAGACTGACATGGAAAAGCCGTGCAGACCTGAAGCCGTCCAGAGGAATGCCCTTGTCGGGGACTACCTGAATACTGTTTATTCTCCGAGGAAATGACTATTGTAGGACACCAAAAGTGAAATGATCTCTTGTGCTTTGTGCTAGGAAGAGGTACCTATTTATGAAAAACCTCGCCAAGGTTTCCCAAATAATAGAATAGGGGTACCCATGACTGCGCGTACTCTGTGGAAATTAGGCATCACGAATAATGGAATTGCCATCATTCGTGATTCCTGATTTCCAATGATGTGATCCAAAGAACGTAAAAGATATTTGATACAAAGTAGCCTTTCCGACATCTTTATCATAGCATCTTTTAAGATCTTTGAAACATATTTTATTGTAAATCGCAAATACGTTGACACACAGGAAGCCATAACTGAAGTTATAACCTTGCTGTTGGCGTCTTTACATTGGTAACTGAAAACGGTAAACGTTAGAGAACATAGGTAATTGAATATCCTTCACTGATAAAAATGCTCATAAAATCTGTGTCTTTGTAGATACGAAGCATATTCGGCTACAAAACGAGTGTCACATATGGAGCACTTTAAATGTTTAATATATGACGTATTTTTATGATTATGTCGCACGCAAAAATTATGTGGGAGTTCATTCAAAGAATGGCCTTAGCATCAAGAGGAAATTTCAATATTATACACCTGCTATTTTAGGTTTTATCATTTCATGTGTTTAATGGTAGCTGACGTAAAACAGATGTTTCTGAAATTCGCAAGATCCCGCTAGCGGACTGCGATGTCAAAATGTCGGACGGCTATTTGAAGCTTTGGAACGGAATAACTAACTTCATAGTCGAATACAAGTTACTTATACAGTTTAGAAAATACTGTCGAAGACATTTTTCACCAGGATCTTTATTCTCAGCCACTTGCATCTGTTAGCTCAATTGCAATAGTATACATTTAGCTTAACTCAACTACCACAACATTCAGCTCTAATTCTAAAACTGACAATTCTAGTTTAGATTTAAACTTAATGTTAATTTGTGATATCAAAATAAATTTAAGCGTCATTTGCTCGAGTGTCAACCCGGCAGTTGAAAGAGCCAATAATATTAACGAAATGTTGCTCAACTACTAAGTATGTTAATAGTATGGCGTTGTCTCTGACAATATCAGTGGAGAGTAACTCCCTAGGCCAGATACTTCGAGATAATTTGGCGCTTTTGTCTTTGTAATCGCTAGCGAATTAGATGACTGTCCCTTTTTATGCCCTTTGTAGGGGCCTGGGCCGAGGTTCTCTGAGGTAACACGATCTCACGAACAGTCCAGAAACGTGTTTCGAGTCGACGACCCACCCTTTCCCGTGGCGAGGGTTGGGTTATCTGAGTCCT
Source organism: Varroa destructor (assembly GCF_002443255.2). Taxonomy (NCBI): domain Eukaryota; kingdom Metazoa; phylum Arthropoda; class Arachnida; order Mesostigmata; family Varroidae; genus Varroa; species Varroa destructor. The sequence goes on along the minus strand of NW_019211460.1, from coordinate 7,716,459 downwards.
CATGAGCTACGACTTTTGATCTAGCGGCAACTATTGTAGTTATAATCCACTTATACGATTTCATGTCGAACATACACAAACGAGTCAAGTCTTCTATTTGTCATTGGTGTGTTCCTTGCAGTTCGTGTAATTATTTGTTCAGGTCACGCAAACAATTTTAACTGGAATCACCCGTTCTGGTGTTTTCGGAGCAGGCCAAACACTTTGGCGTTTTTCTTGGGTTCATCATTTCTTGGCACATTCGATAGTATTAGGGATAGATATATGTATTACTTGAGATTTTAGGTGAGTGGCAAAATTTTCGATTCTCGTGGAGCAAGAAGCAGAAGATGAACAGGACTCACTTGAAAAAAAAGGTTTCTAAACAACTGTTAATTGCCGTATTTTTACAAAAGGGTCGTGACGGCGCATCATCGAAATCGAAACGTGGAGAGTCGGATTGACTTTCTCGAAAAACATAAAAGCCACTTTTCGAGTAGAGCCAGTGCACTGTGTTAGCCTTTGTATAAGGGGTAAGTTAACCGTAGACAATCCAGTGATCTCTATATCTGCTTTGTGAAATCAAGACTCGTAGTGCGAAAAAAACTCATATTCTGAGGCTCAGTAGTAAAATGAATTTGCCTTGCCCTTCAGCTCAGCCCGTATTAGTGAGTAAGTGAAGTATGTGACCTGACGGCACATGGGAGTACCCCCCGAGGTCGTTCAAATAGACCCAACACAACGGTACGGACAACAAATAGGAGCTGCTGCCTTTTTGCCCCCCCCCCCCCCCCCTTCCTTCATGCTCGCCGTGACTTCCTAATCACAAACTTTTCGGCCTGGTACGTGACACTCATATCGCGTGTTCTCAATATAGTTACATCAACGCACTTTCGCTATTTGAAGCACTCTCACGTATCACAAAACATCATCATACCATATGGACTCTTTGGAGGAAGCTTAGTCAGCTATTCGTTGGTGCGCCCATCTCAAACGAGAGCTCAGCTTTTACGACACTAAACCACTCTCTGATACAACACCAGAACGGCTCCAGATTTGATGAATATTGGAGACAACCTCCGTCGACTGCCGTGACGTGTCAGCTGTGAGAATATGGGTGTGATCAACAATAGACAGTTTCTAGCCACGTTCTTGCGGTACAAAGCTAGTTGATATGTATGACGAGAGTGCGTGTGATGGGGACCCCATACATTTTTTATGTATAGCTGACTTCTAGCCGTGCTTAATTAATAATGCTGGTTATATTTTGCTTTAACTCGACGTTTTCATGTTTTGAACTGTGAATCCAATATTGATTCAAACATTACAATTAGAAAGTGCCTTTTTTCCGTGTACTTTCACGTCGAAGTTGTTTATAGACCAGGTAACAGCTGTGTTTAAGTTCTGACAGTATTTAGTTCTTCCGCTTACCAAGCTCTATGTAACGTTCTATGTGCTCCGCACTTCTAATAGATTTCTGATTATAGCTTTTAGTACACGGGCACTATCAACCACATTTAACAGCAAAAAAATCTCGACAAATCATTGAGAAAAGTTGGTTTAAATACTCGATAAATCTGACTGTTTAATTACCATTATATTATAGTACCCAGCCCAGAGACACACAGCGTAGGATAAATGAATTACACCTTTCGATGTTCGTGGTCGCTGTCAACGAGAAAGATAAACAAACGACACATTTTTTTGCTTGGCCTATATTCTCACATGTCACAGCCTTGCAGAGCAAGTATAAAGCCATCGGTGACGCAATATAACACAACATAGGAATTCTGTTGTGCTGCTCGATTGTCGTATTTTAGGACATTTTCATGTGCAATCTATCTAGCTAATGTAGGACCGCAATCGATTCAGTTATCTTGCCGCGATCAGGCTTGTCCCATTAAATTAAAAATTGTGTTAGCTGTCGAGCATGGATATATTATATATACTACGAGACTTCAGCTTGCAGCGTGATCGATGGACCACTGGACATTGGATGCATACGATGACGCATAGGGCTTTTAGATACTCAACAGAATATGAGATCTAGTGGAAGAAGCCATATATAAAACTAAAGCCATTTACATATATGCACAGCCTTAATTTGAAGTAATTAATTTTTGTGGCACATTCGTTTTCCTTTAGAATTTAGAAATTAAACAAGGGCTTCAAACAAATACAAGAACTGTTACCTATTGATAGGTGTCTTGAATGACCCCCCTGATCAGAAGGTGGTCATACTTTTCGGATAGAATCTCAACAGTAGGGTTATGGCGTGAAATTACCCAATATGTTGGGGAAAAAATTTACGTTTTTTTTTCGAAAAAAAACTTGCTATACTGATTAAGGTTTCTGAATTCTTTAGACGTTGTATTTTCTCAATCACATTTATTAATTAAATGTCCTTTGCTGCGAATTCACATTTTTCGTGCAATAAAACCATGCAAAAAGCCCACCTCTTCAAAGCACCGAATTCGAATCAGAATCGGCTTACGTCTTAAAGTGGACGTAAGCTTTAATAATAGAAGGGTCAGCTAAGCCTACTTTTTCTCTGGAATGAAATACGTCTAATGCAAATCAAGACGTGCAAAGCTCTGCCGTTTACAGGAGTAAAAGACATAGTCATAACACATAGATGGGGTTAGGTTATAAAGGGGGCGGTCTGTTAAATCAGAGACATATATCGAGATATATTCAGGTCTGAGGTGTTTAATGTACAAAAAAAATTGTAAAAACTATTAAACGACACTCTAATTGTAATATAATCAATATAAAGGTCTGGTCTAAAGCATACTCTAAAAGAATGACTATTTAAGTATTATATAAAGTAGAATCGTGGTTATGATATGAAATAGTATGACAGCGACCCATTATATGTGTATAACCCTACTTTGGTTGGTCAGTACAGTCCATCGAGGCGATCCTAAGAATAGGCCTTTAGTGGTGAACGTAGGTGCTGAAAGGCAACAAACGTATGACGTTCATTTTCACTCCACATTATAGAGCCCACTGCTGCCTATTATTTAATGATCAGCTCTTTATAGAAGTACGTTAGGTTTAAGCAACGTCAAGTCGGTCCATATAAGTGGAACGACATTAATGTTTGACGTTAATTTGGATTGCCTCAATAGGTTATTGACTCGGGGCTGAAACATATAAGAGAAATATTTCAGCTGTTTCCGTTAAATCTTCTCTGAAGGCTCGCTTCCTTCCTGCTTGAATATAAAAACTAAAACGAGAGAACGAGTTCGATAAAATGCGAAGTGACCGGGACACCGGATGGAGAGTTTACCACTTAAATTAATTTCCACCCGGAGATTAGAAGTTTCGTGACAAAAGATATTAATGTACTTCATTAAGAATATTTGTAAAAAGTAAGTTAGACATAGGTACACATACATACACACATTTAAACGCTTAGCTTTCCTGGCAATTTGACTATGCTCAAAACTCAGAAATATCCCGGTATTTACCAAACCGAGCGTGACCTTTGTCACGTTGGTAATTAAGTAAATGTTATCGTCAGCCTTATTTATTTATTTATTAAGTATAGTGGTAAAAATTGACAGCCTCAAAGTGGATCGAGGCTTTTGTGAAAGCGATCTCAACAAAGATTCATAGAGAGCTTACTTAAAATACCGCTCGTTAGTACGATATACAGCTGGCTGTTTGAGCTTTTTCTACTTTGGAAACTTCTTTTCAAGCTAATTTTGCATCTTATGTTTTAAATTGGCATATACATTTGTCAACTGATATGAGGACTACAATGGTTCTCTAGGACACAAAAATTCGTATATTCTATTTGATCTAGGGATTCACCACCGTACCACCAGTTCGCTTCTGCGTATACGTAAGGAATAGAAAATAACTTCCTTACATCTAACCACTGAAGAGGTGTGTCGAAATAAAATCATAATCTGAAGAGTTTCCATCACTGAACCCCCAAATAAATCTTAAGACTCTAAAAAGTTCAGATATGTACATGTATATACATATAAAGCCTTCGTAGTATTTTCAGTTCTTGAAGCAATGTTAAACGGTGGTAAAATAACACTCAGGCTTCCAACATATCTACACGTTTATAGGAGACAAACGGCGTATTAACACACCACATCTTAAAGTCATTAAAAAGCCTTAGTGTTAAAGCACCGCACTGCATTGATCACACCTAGGGACATTCTACGGCCCTATTTCTGTATGAGTAGATGTCTTCAAACAACATTTGGTTCAAATGTGTAAATGTAACAACTATGTTAGTCTACTGTCTTATGTTTCAGCTGAAAAACACCACTTCGTGAAAATGGCACTCTTTTGTGCATTGCTTTTAAAATAACAAGAACATTTTGGGCAACACTAAAGAGATAAACGACATCTAACATTAATGTGTTTTCTTCTAACTGAGCGTTCATTTGGGTCTTTGTGATTGGGCCTGTTTTTGCTTTTGCTCAACTTTCAGAAGCTGGGCCGTGGTGCGCCAAAACTTCCGTTCCGGAGGCGATTACCTCCACTGGTGCCTCCCGAACCCCCTCGGAGCTTTGAGATCATCTCGTTGTTGCCGCCGGCTGCACCTTTCACCACCGGCCAACAACTTCGGTACTCCTACCACCTGGCAAGATGTGAACCCACAGCTAGTCATGCACCGCCCAAAATTCAGGTGTCTATGAGAGCAATGCAGACGCCACTGCTCAGTCCCCAGCCCTCCGTGAGGGCCGAATAGCCGAGGGAAGCGTAAAAAAGACCAGCTAGAAGGGCTCGCGCGCTCTCGTATTTCGTCAACAACGATAACAACTACAACGTTCACAGTTACAACTGTGGCATTCCGAATTGATTTGAAAGACTTTTAATCGATGGTCTATCGGCATCGGTATTAATACCACAAGAAGCTTGTGATCTCAACGTACCAGCCGTATGTATGTGTCCCATTGACAGTGTGCGACTAGTCAACGACGCAAGTACTTCGGCAACGATGTCCGATAAGAACGCAACGATCGGCTGCTGCCGAGCCGGCGTCTGACGTCGTCACGCATCTTCGCCGTACCACAACGGTCTGTCACACGCTGTCCGCCCTGTGGGCACGGATGCGGCGTAAGGCAACCACGGCACCGGGCACCTTGGCACAGCGCGGTATGGGCTGCGGCAGCTCTCAGGCCGCCGTTTCGTCCGCCGCCAAAGGCTGGGTTATTCAGCAATTAAAAGAGCACACAGGCCCGATAAATTGTTCAGCATTGAGCGAAGACGAAAGCCTGCTCATTACGGGCAGTGAAGACCGCACCGTCAAAATGTGGTCCACACAAAGTGAGCCCGTCGAGCTACTCGGTTCGTATAGAAACCTTTTCGACATACATTAAAAACGTTTTTCTATTTTCACAGAACTAGTGGTTAGTTGACGCTTCGCTTGTGTGTGTGTGTGTGTGTGTGTGTGTGTATGTATGTATGTTAGGACGAAGCAATTTTATAGGTGGGTATAAATTTACAATCTTCATTCTAAATATATGGTTTGATCTCGTTAACACGTGGTGTTTGTTGCATCCGCTATAGTTCATTAATCGCCACATCGATGATATTGAGGTGCAGGCGGTTCGGTTTTTTTTTGATACCTCCTCTCATTGCCCAACAATTAGAGGGTTATATAGTTATGGCGGATTGTACTGTTTCGGGCATTGGCTGTTTATAAATGTTGGTACATAGATGTAACGAAGCTGTTAAGCTATCCTGAAAAAAAAATATAGCTTAATTCTATTTACTCTCGATTTACACTAACGTATAATTATTATTGATATTTTATATTCAAGGACTCGTCTCAAAAATAGCTTTAGATATTGATGGTACCAACTGGATATATGACGAAAAGGGTACTTCCAAGTACATACAACAAGGTAAAGCATTATTACGCACCAAAGCAAAACAAAGCTAATTCGACTAACATTGGTCATTCTGTTAATCAAATGATTTACTATTAGCAAAAAATTAGTTATTTTTTCTGTATCGTAATTTATTAGGGGTGTTGTTACAGCCATCTTAAAAATGTCTGCCATAGCAGGGAAGTTCGATAGCGTTTACTTCCGATAGAAAAGCAGGTTAACATTGAAGTCTATCAGTCGATCATTTCCTCTTTCAGCAAATGTTTTTCGATAAATCTTATTGATATAGCAAATTTTATCTTCTGTGGAAATACTTGTACGTATAATCATATGGTTGTTTGGTAATAAGCTCTGATGCACACGTGGGTCAATTATTAATTCAATCGCTAATGTTTATTTATTTGCACTGGTGCTGTATCTTCGTCTGTTTTGAACTCTTGCGGAGATCGACCCAAATTATGGAAATCTATTAGATCTCGGTCAAAAGCCGGTCGGCTTTTGAATGAATTCCGATGATGAAGCCGATTTTAACCCACACGTGTGGACTTATTCAGTTCACAATATTTTGCCCATCTTTTACATATGCCATACTCAATGCAGTTACGTAGCTCAAGGATAATAGGGTAAAACGAAGTATCAGAGTCTAAACTGGAATTTCGATACTAAAAAGTGGGCCGCTAATATGATTCGATCTTCCAATTTAATATTCTATCGCACTTCATGAAATCGGAGACAAAAATCTTCTTAGATTAGTTAGTACAAGTAAATCTGTTTTACGCAAGACATTTTCTTATTTTCCACACTTATATATTTTACACACTTATTGCGATACCGTGTGGTCTATTTATCAGTTCGGCAAATTTCATCGCCCTAAAAACCGGGACTCAGGAAGTGCAAAACTATCTAAAATCTAATATTCCTATTACAGATGTGATGATTTTAGAACCTACATTTTACGTTGATCATGTAGCCAATTAAGAGCTTTCTAGGATACTGCAGTGATTTTGGATTTTTCAGCTGCAGATGTTGTTATAGAGTGAGAAATCCTTCGCGATTTGTTGTCTGAATTGGTTCTCACGTAGCTGTTCCGTTTCAAATTTGAAATAGTATCTTGGATATTCAAAATAGTCTTTGGATACAAAATATCCCGATGAACAAAAGCGGTTCCTACAAATATTATTACAGGCACTCTGGTAGGTCACACGTCGTATATTACGCAATGTAGCGTGCACGGCAGCTTCGTGGTGAGTGCGTCGGCGGACGGCACGCTGAAAAAATGGAACATTTCAGACGCTTCATGTGTATTTACCTTTCACGGACATACCGCACGCATTAATAGGTAAGTACGGGCTCGAACTTGCGAAGCACACCGATATATATATATATTCAATAAATATATATATATATATATCATTTTTGAAGTATGTGACTTTCTCCACATTAGGTTTTAATTTAATTGTTGTTTTGTAGATGGTGCCTGTTTTAGGAGATAAATTAGTTCATGTAGATTAAAACAGGTAAAGCAAACGTATTTCCGTATTCACACATGAGTTAGAATAGACCTGCACGAAGCAGGGGTTCAAAACAACAGTCCTTGAAATTCCGGATCACAGCTTCAGTTACATGCAACCCTAAATATTTTCTTTGGTTGTAATACCTCTGTAGAAACATACATAATGTACAGATCGTGTGGCACGCGGCTTCACGACGCTTTATAGGTATCCAAGTAAAGTATGCGAGCAAAAGACAGATCCATAGCATCCGAATAGTACTTCAAATAGTGCAGTTCAAAGAACGTTACTTTTGGACCACTTTGAACCTCGTACACTCTACTGTATGTGAACGTAGGGCCCAGAGTACCCAACTCAACAGCAAATAAGAGCATAAATGCAGCATTATGGATGGTAAAATTCCTTAAAAAAACCTATTACTATCCATGATTTGTCCCACTTATACCTTTTTCCATTCCATAGTTCGCGTTGTGTAGTTATGTTGATCGGAAGGTTCGAGTTCCTTACGTATACTTATTGTTCAGCTAAGGAAAATCAGACTTCATCGTAACAACTCTTCGCTGTCAGAGGACCTGTTTATGAATCCACCCTTTAGTGATAACTATCACTTGGACATCCGTACACGAAGTTGACAATACAATTGGTAAAATTTTTCCAAAGTACACTGAACCCTCAAAAATGCAGAAACCTCTATCAAACGCGGAGCATACTGCTACATAAAGGAACGCCCTTTCTGATTCAGCCAATAACGCTAAGGTGAGCTAAATTTAAAAGGAGATTGATCCGCAATCGATATATTAATGAGGACTAGCATAGCAACAGTCGAAAGTGTTCTCCCCAGGTAGTATTGCAGTCCCTTGCCTGACCAGAGACCCCCATCTAAACCATGAGCCTGATTAGACAGCGGGTATTGGCAAGCCGGTGGGATGCACGTAAAATCATAAGAGCGAGCACGATTAGACATCTAAGTGCAAACTTGTTTAGTGAGAATAATGGCTCTAGAAATTAGTGTGATTGATTAAAGGGATTGATTAAAGAGATGTCAAATGTAGGCTTAAGGTGCTCTGACGAAGTCACTAGGTTCGAACCCAAATGTGCACGGACTTCTTTTTGTGTCGGAAGCTGGTCGTCTGATGGAATACCTAATGGTGACAGCGCGTTTAAATCTCGAGACGATGGGACATGGGTGGACGATTAGAAAATTAAATGAAGCGAATAATTCCATCGTTAATTGCATTCGATGGGTAAGGACGGGGTTTGAAGAGAAAGTACAAACAAGTCTCAACAGTTCGATCTAGTCTATATATATATATATATATATATATATATATATATAAGATCGTGTCCGCTTAGGTAAGCATGTTCTTGAGGCTACCGAGAAAAGCTTTATAGAATTTTTTTTTGAAGCTTCATACAAGGTTATCTCCATGCTATATTGTTATTGAACGCATCAGTATTTCTAGTGTTATAACTAGACGTCTTGATATTTTTAATTCTCTCAATTTAAAGTATGAAAGCTGTCACTGAAAACAATAGAGTAGAGTTTTGCAAGAGACCTACACGATGTCGAATGGAAAATGTATTAGAACATAGAAAGCGGTTATCTTTGCTCACTTATTAATAACGTATATATTAACAACCTGATATATTACATTTCCTCTCAACTGCAAAAAAAATTATTTTTTATTGTACAATCAGAATAATATAGTTTACCTGCTGGTTGTTCATAAGCTTATTGAGCCGCACACTATGCACGCTGCACAAATGTATGAGGCTTACGCTTAACATTTTATTCATTATAATATAGCCTTAAAACATCACTACGGCGCTTAATATATATGTACACCACGTGTTTCTGTTCGTCTCACTTCTCTTGTATCGTATAAAATTCGATTTACTATCTAATTTGAATTTTCCGCCAGTATCGTGCGATTTCTCTCACTGATTGTCGGTTCATTTTTGCTGTGACGTCTGCTTCATGACAGAATCGTCTGTAATGGAAATTTTATCGTTTCGACATCGATGGATAAAACCGTCCGCATATGGCACTTCCACGCGGAAAAATTATCACCACCGAATCCACTTGAAGATATACCAGACGAAATTGCTGGCCCTCAATTAGTAGACGAAGAATTTGAGTATAACGAGCAAAGTAATCTCGATCTTATCGAAGCGGCCATCCTTGCCCGAAGACTTTCCATGCTATCGACTTCGCTCAGAGACGATACGATCACTGCCAAGTGAGTCTCTTCGAAGCCAAACGGAAGAAAACGTTATAAAACTATAATAATAATGTCTGCCGGACCTTGAGCAGTTTTGGAGAAGTGGAGAGATACTTGACTTCAACTATTATATTAAGGTCAGCTTCAGTAAGACACGGGTTTCTACCGTCGATTTTAGAAATATCGGGTTTCAGTTCTTTTGGATTTTTTTTTTTGTAAACCACTCGTGTGTGTACAAAATCAAGGATTGATATTGATGTGTAACTTTTCACGGGTTCTTGCGTCAGACATCGCGGATCAATGATGTCAGGACACGCAACGTTTACGTCTTACAGCGACCCCTCTCAACAGTCATTTGAGGAAATTCAGAGTCAAAGAAAGAAGAGCAAACGTAAGGAGTGCATACAAGTCCTTAAGGTAAGCGCAGCTATTTTCCTTTGCTTCAAATTAAACATACATACAGAAATGTAAATGCCTTCACAATGTCGCATAAATTGCCTCACCTAATAATAACGCGTCTATAACGATCGAAATACTGTAATAAACTCTTTACTTTAAATAAATTCAGTTAGCTTAATAAACCATACACTTATTAAAGTAAAGATGAACCTTAGTCAATAAATTATAAATCAATAGAAGTAGAAAGAGATAGTGTGTTGAACTATCTACATAATATAATACATGTACTGTAATATTCTAAATCAAAATAATAAAGCATTCAATTAACTTGTAGTCTGTAACCAACGAAGGCTTGATCAACCACCCTATCCCCACAAAACATCGCCTCGGTAGACTGACTTCTACAAGTCTCGAAAGTATCCTGATGTCGTCAGACATGGCTCGCTTGGGATAGAATTTGATCTGACAGCCATATACGATGATTGGCAATGATAAATAATTCCGTATTCGAAAGCTTTCACGCCTCCTTAAGCCTCGTTTTGGGGGGTTTTTCTCATCTGCATCGTTAATGTGGGTGTATTGGAAGGATAACTGACACAGGTAGCGCCAATAAATGGCTTGCCTGGGTCATTTTTTAGACTCAATTGTCCATCTAATCACACCGTCCTGCAGGTATTAGCACGGTGATTTCAACTATATAGAAAAATAGTTAAATGCATATTAATGTCGCCTTGCTAACAAAACCGTTGAGATAGTAATTGACTATGCGGGTTCCTTGCACGGTTTGTATTAGCACAAGTTATATAATGCAGCTATCGAACTTTCGTAAAGTATACTCAGACTATACTAAAAATGTAGATTTATTCAGGTATTTCTGAGTTAACTGGCCTAATATTTTTGTTAAACACGATACGCAGAAGTGATGCAGGCGTCTTCAAACCTGGCAAGTCGAATTCGAACAAAAAAAGGTAACTCTAAGCCTTTAAAATACAGAAAATGACCAGCGAAGCAGACGGGTCCCCATTTCTCAATGGGGATTATTAAAAGATCCATACAATATGTCGGCAGTTGACTGCTGGGAAAATAGTTACACGTCCGAAACTCTACGATAATAATGTGAAAAGGTCTTTTTTTTTTCATACTTAACACAAACAGGTTTTGCAGAATTTGAAATCTTACCAGCAGAGTTATATCAGAAGGTTTCTACGTTTCAACAGGGCCACTTAAAAGGAGTCTTTCCTGTGCTTTACATTCCTTTCGAACGAGAAAGTCCAATCGATGAAAGCAACGGCAACGGGCCATCTAACCAAGAGAATCCCCAAAATGATCATGATGTTGACGGTGATGCGTTCGGGCCACAGGGAGATCTTATCGTGACTGGGAGCTTCGATTGTTCAGCGCGTAGCTGGGATTTGCTCTCTGGACGATGTCTTAAGGTAAAACATTTATACATGACCCTAATAAAGACTTATCCTATCTTCAAGATATCTCGATGAAGTGCATACAAAAATGGAAACTACACACAGCCTCTTCTTCAAAAGGTTTCAACGATTTTGGAAAGAATCACTGTTGCTTATTTCTATCTTTTGTTAAACTTCAATATTCATAAATAAGTATCGAAGGCTCAACATCACTTGTTGGAATCGGACCCTGTCAAAGCTTTCAATTTGTAGCGCGATTATTTGGAGTATGATCTTGGAATCAAAAGAACCGCCAGTTTACATTTGGTTTATATTTGGCCTGTACAAGCGATTTTAGCGCCTAAATACATTTCGAATTCGTCTTTGACTTATCAGATATCCTAAAAGGATTCCGGAAATGTAAGATTAGAAACTCATGTTTACCAACATTGTAAGCTAAAATTTCCTTACGATTCCAGCTTGGTTTTAGAGGCTTGAATAAGTTTAAAATCAAAATTAGTAGGAGTTCATGTTACGTAACCGAATGAACTTCGATCGTCTAGTTCTGAACGAGCCGTCATCTGTGTGATGTGAGCGTTTCATCGGTATGAACTCTATTCGCCTATGAAACAAGCAGGTAGTAATTTGGTGGCCAGTTGTCAATTTTACTGTAGTTGAAATCATGTAACCTCGTCACACTTATGACCTACATAAATTACGTTAGTCGTTCAACAGTGACATGCATGTTGGGTCAGACGGACCTTACATACCGGTTTTATTCTTAGGCCCAAATGCTTGCCCCTTACCGGCTGCCCCACGCGTATCTCAGCACACGAATTGCTTTGTATGATCACCTGTGAGTGCATCTAGTCAGCTTGAAAAAAATATAGAATTGTCACTTTTTCCATAGCGGCGAAATACTTTGACCCTTGCCTCGAATAATCGAAAATTTTCTCACAGTCTTAATCTCAATTAATTTATCCTAATTGACCAACACTAAATACGGACGCAACGTCCATTTTCGCTCATTCTCCCGCTGGTTGCACCCCAGGTGAAGACCCCACCTTTCGCCCTCCCCAGAACAAGGTCCGATGCGGCGGCATGCTAGACACGTGCAGCTTAATTGTTCATTTGCCCACTACCGAACAAGGAAATTACAGCCATCAGCTCTTAACCTCTCCTGAAATGAATCCTGCGTTTCGACGGTCGGGATGTTTGGGCCGAACCCACTTTTCCCCTAAAATTTGAGGTCAAACGATACGCCTCAGAAGCTCTGTCTACGTGATACTTCGTACGAACGAACTGTTTGTTCCATATAAACTACTAGTGGTAAGCCATCTACCACTGTGGGTGTACAGAGGGTTGTATCACCCGGAAGTTATTGTCGAAGAGCACCACTGTTTGTATGTGCGAGATATTTCGCTTGTGTATCCACGTTTAGAATACTGTTACCTATAGAGATGATACTGTTCGATCCATGGAAAAGCAATGATATAGCAATCTAGTTGGGTCTGGCTCACTGACTACTGTGAGTGTTAATGATTATTTGACGTAATTATATGTCATATCACGTCTCTATGCGTTTTAGTTGCCGTGCTATGTGACAGGCACGCCTTATCGAACATATCGTGTTAATAAATAACAAGCAAGCTGCTATGCACGCCCTCAATAAGACAGCCGCGCTTTGTAAGACTGCTATATATTCTGGCAGTAAAACAATTCGAAACCAAATTGTAGACCCTCTAAATTTAAGGGAAATAGAACATACATGTATGTAATCCGTGTATATATATATATATTGCCTATTACAGGTATTTAAAGGTCATACGCAGGCAGTTAATGATTTGGCAGTAGATCCTGGCGCAGAATATCTCTTTACAGCTGGGGGCGATGGCACTGTGCGACAATGGATATTGGGAACTGGTGAATGTAAGCGTATCCTAACTGGGCACCAGGGACCTGTCGTAAGCCTTATCGTAAGTACTCTTTTGCCATTGTACCTTCTTTTTAATTTTTTACTATCCGAATCATTTGTTTTCTCGATTAATTATATTAGCACCTATGTACAGTGATGTTAAGGCTTTAAAATGTTCGATGCAGTACTCGATTTTTTTCGAAATTTTCCAACATTATTGACAAACGTAATGGCAGAAGATCATAAACAGAATCAATATTATGGAACGCTCGAACGCATAGAAGCGATACATTTTGAAAAAACGTACAAACTAATATAAGCAAAAGGAGGCATGTGTTTGTTGTAAGGTTACATCATTATGATTATTATGATTACAGACCCATTCAAAAATGTTGTATTCCGCTAGCGCGGACGGGACGGCACGCTCCTGGGTGATGGAGTTTGGCGAGTCGACCAGAGTCTATCGAGGCGCTTTGAAGACCATCGAATCTCTACGTTATTATGACCGCATGTGTGCGTGAGCTCTAATACTTTTTCTTAACAAATACTTCTCTATTTTATTGATTTCACAGTATATTTATAGGGAGTCTTGTTTCGGTAATGGTTCAGCTAATCCTGGATCAGCTAGAACCATTACCGAAACATCTAGACACCGTGTCCAAGAAGCTGCTGTTTCTAGTGGATCATCCGTGTACGTACATGCTTATTCAATGAGCTATAATATAATTTAAGGATGTCTTGGTAACGAAACTAACGAAGAGATACATTACCTTGCATTTACAGTGTTCACCGGTTCAGGAGATGCTATGGCGCGGATGTATGAGGCAAAATCAGGCAGCCATAAAAGATCCTTTCGAGGACATGAAAAAAACATAACCTGCATGGAGGCGAGTCAAGATAAAAATATTTTACAGTAATAACCAAAGTTTGTTGTTGATCTTTTTTATCTTGTTGTTGGTCTTGTTTGCACGAATTATAGGAAATGCTTACTGGTTTAATAATTCTTTTAATGCTTTTATTGTTAAGATATTACAATGCAGCGGTCCGTAGATGCAATATAACGAAACAACTGTATGTGATCTGATTAATTGTAAATAATATATCAATCTTCGGGACATTTTAGCTTAACACTTTGTTGGCTGACTTTCGGCCTGGAGTATTTAAAAATTTCCGGTTCTCGAGTGCTTTTGGCCTACTCACAGAGGCGGTGAGCGCATTGGGCCACGTGATCTCCAAATAAGCAAGAGAGTTTCATAACTAAAATAAAAAATTCCAACTGCTCCCAATCAACTGCACGACCTATCATCTCAGTACTGTTAATTCAAATTTGTAATTATATTCTAGGCGACTCGAGGTCGTCTCTTCACGGGTTCGTATGACGGAATGCTGATCGTGTGGGACACAACGGGCGTTATCGATGAGACGGTTTTCGGGGTTGATGAAGAGTCCGAGAACAGTGACGAAGACGAAGACGATGTCAACGTGCAGAAAGCTATGAAAATACTTGACGGTTTCGTACATGGCACGTAGCACTAACGTACATACGACCGTCCAGCGCACAACCACCAAACGGCGATTATGAATCGTGTCGAGAAACGAGGAGTCTTGCGAGAAGGCATGAATAATGCTATACTGAACGAGAATAACAATACGGTGCTGACTGCAGACAGGAAATCCTTCATGTTGTACCCAAATAACGTTAACGTTAATCTCATTGATGAGGAAGGCGGTCTGCACTTAGCACGCGTCTCGGCAACTAAAAGAAATTCTAAAGAATGATATAGATATATTAATTGCTTCATTATAGCAAGTTGAAAGTCGTCTATACTAGTAGGGAATTTTTTGGGTCGGCTTGCGTCGCGCAGGTGACTGTAACCTCATTATCGAGAAATGCTCGTTGATTCAGTTTGCAAGGTGTTCATAAAAAAGAATGCAATGTAATTACGTATGTACCATAAAGAGCTGCGCAGCACTGCTATACAGAAGGACATGTTAATTCAAAATAGAGCTGTCGTATCGTCCGGCGACAGGCCATTTTTAAGGCAAGGAGAGGATTACCTACTGATATATCTAAAAAGACATTGAAACGCGTAAGCTACATCTCGACATTTTGCGTCCTTCTCACTGCGGGGGTAACATTTCTCCACCGAGATCACGTCTTCAAATCCCAATATTGAAAAAAGCGATTGATTGGTAGATGTAATGCGTTATTCTAACCCTCTATTATTAAAAGCATCGTTTCACGGCAATCTGTGAAAATTTATATTTGGCACCTGAACAATCTAGCGCTTGGCTAATTATGATTCCGGAGCAAAGATGTGATGAGTATAGAAGAGGATTACGCGATGATCAATAGTAAACATACAGTAGGGGTCTAACAGAACGTTATTATAGGTCCTTTCTCCGCCAGCTGTCCCCAGGCCTTA
Organism: Varroa destructor; assembly: GCF_002443255.2. Lineage (NCBI taxonomy): Eukaryota > Metazoa > Arthropoda > Arachnida > Mesostigmata > Varroidae > Varroa > Varroa destructor. Next base: position 7,700,746 of record NW_019211460.1, on the reverse strand, counting down.
AAGATAAATGGTATTGGCTCGCTCTGATAAATTTTAGCATTAGTTGAGGATAAATTTAGGAACGTCTCTATAATAACGAGCTGCACGTGTTATTTTTGATGATGAAAAACGAGCAATTATCGCAGCTAACCTTTTCACGATTTTAAGCAATATGGAAACTGAGTCGGTGTGCAGGCAATACGTGAAATGCACGACAACTTCTAGCAGGTGAGCTTCAGAAGCGAGGAAAGCAAGCGGCGTTGGGTTTGTGTTAAATGTCACAAACATATCGGTTATAATTCCTATTTGTAGGCGGCTTCAGCCTCATTCAGATATTGTCAGTTCAGCTCTGATGACTTATAGTCGATCCGAAACGTATACCCAGGCCGAATCGTTAGGCCACCATGCGTTCTGGAGCCTACGATTACAACACGATTGCGTACACGCAAGGTTTCCTCTAACGTCGTGTTTGCCTTGAGGCTTGACTCGCTGAAACATTTAAAATATGGCCACACTCTATCCAGTTTAGAGTTCGTCTGGACGTTGGTGACAGTGCAAGCATGATAGCAGATATCGTTAGAAGAAAATAGAACCGCTCTGTTTGATCACTGTGAAGCTACCTAAACATTAACAAGAATATAAAAGTATTAGTCCTATTGCCATTCGATGCTATTGTACATCATTCATTTAGTACATTTATAGAATTACTGAGAAAGCAGTTATTCCATAATCATGTGCGGTCCTATAAGTGAATAAGGTATTCGGTATTTTTTTACATAACGAATTTTCGGATATTTTTGTAAAATCTACAATAGGGGAAATACGTTATACGGAGCACAAAATAGAAGACCGATCAAAATTATGAAACTACTGTATATTCTATTGTAACATAACAATGATATATTAAAAGCTGCATGAGTAAACGTGAGCAATTTGTGCTAAAATGAATAAAAACACTCAGTGATATATGCTAATAAAAACAAGGAACAGCTGTGAGACGTTAGATATATACAGGATCAGCTGCATCATGTCTCGTCACGGCAGAATGTTGTGCCTGCTAAATGCTCAGGTTAACCGGATAGTGGATTTTTATTTATACAATTTAAAGTTGAATTCACTTAATCATGACAGCTAAACTATACAGAAAATGGATCCTCGTTGACTCGATCGCTTTCCTTTTACTAAATTTGCTAGCATTCGCCATTTTCGTTTTCGGTCCTCTGACAGCGACACCCGTCAATAAATCTTTTCCATTCAGAAGAGCCGGGAGCGAAAACACCACATTCGGTTATTATTCCGCCTACAAAAAACAATTTGCATAAATTAAGACTAGTAAGGGCTCACCTTGTCGAGTTTAGTATAAACAAAAATGTGAACGCATATTAAATCTGTGAAGGTCCGTGCCCTTGACGACGTTTACTACACAGTTCACATTAATCGCCCAGACTATAGCAGCAACGACAAAATCAGAAATACATTTTAGTTTCAACTACCTGTGATTAGCGTGTGAGAAGTAATGTCGAAGGCAGGGTTCCAACAAGGAATATCAGTTCTTGTTGTAATTTCTCGTCCTGGCCGTTCCTCAATTGGAATTTCATCTCCTGACCTCATGGTAGGATCAACCGTCGTTGATGGACAGGCCACATAAAAAGGAACTTCATGGTACTTCGCCACAATCGCCGCCTAAGTATATTACAGATATTTAAGTTCTATTTTGGTCCTTAAACAGATGATCCCAATAGTACGTATCAATGTCAAACATACAGTATTCAGTTAGCTTATTTCTCTGTTCAGTCTTGGAACTTGCCATCCGTCTGGCAATTGCGATTCCTAATTTTCTTCCTCCTTCCTTCCTTCCTTCCTTCTTCCCTTTCTTTTCCTGAATTTTTTTTCTGTTATACGTTTCTGTTACATACGAGCCACACCGGAAAGAACGGTCAGAAGAAGAAGAAGATCACAGATTGCGCAACTTGCTTAAGTAGGTTGAAAAATACGCCGAGGAAAAAGTCTTACCTGATAGGTACCAATCTTATTGGCCGTATCCCCATTGGCAGCAACTCGGTCTGCCCCCACTATCACCGCATTAATATTTTTCCTTTTCATGAGAAATGACACCATATTATCACAGATCATCGTTGCTGGCATCTTCTCTGTCATCTGTTTCAGGGCAATGCAAGATAACATAGGCTATTATGCCGGCCAAGGTGACAATCGAAATGACTGTTGTTTAACTTAATAAAATGAACACTCGACAACAAGACGCTACATGTAAAATAATCATCTCATCATGAAATAGTCTTACCCAACATCAACGAAGAACAGGTACTATAGATATGTGATAATGTCTTATAGCGTTCAGGTTAATTACATATGGAAAATTAATATTGCGGAACAACTCGTGGTCACACCAGTTCGTACGCCGTGAGCCTTTCTCCCTGGTTGTAGGGCCTCGTTTCAGTGCAGATAACCTCTTCCAGTCGACCGGCTTCGTGTAGGCTGCGAATGACTCCCAACGCTGTGCCATATCCTGCCGTAGCTAAACTACCCGTATTGCAGACTGTCAGAACAGTCACCTATGGGGCATAGCATAAAGACGCGAAAACACTGTTACACGTTAGGTCCTTATTCTTTCTGGTTCGATTTGACCAACACAAAAACATAAGACGTGAGATAAAGAATTTACATTTAGTCCCCTTGATGCCATGTGGAACTTTACACAAATGTTAACTGTCCACTTGGGAACGAACTTGCTACTAACTTTATCACTTGGCTTGAGCCCGCGAAGGATAAATTCAGCACCGTGCTTTCCAATGTGCCTATTGGTTTGTACATCCTTTTCGAACATTTTTTCAGCTGCTTCGATAATCCGTAGTTTGTGAGCTTGGCCATCCACCGCTGGGTCCTCCAATAAACGAGAGCTTAACACCTGTGACGAGCAATTTTTTTCATAAAGGCACACATCGTATTGTGATTTGGAACGTAGTATTATCATAGTTAATCGTTTATCCTGCTATAATAGCTTTCAGAAATCTTTCTGAATGTTAGTGATAAAATTCATTTTCAACTTGTTGCCACATTGTATGCCAACGTTAGCGAACCTGCCTACTTCAAAGTATGCACACGCCGCGATGTGGGAAGACGCCATCGTACCTGGAGTAGATAGTCGCTCTAGCACAACCAAACGGCTTAACACACAATTTTCTATAACAGATACCCTTGAATAAAAAATAGTGAGACTAACCTTAAATTGTTGGGCGGCGTTTCGCATGTTGACAGCCGTAGGCCTACTGGTAACCAAGTAGTCAAGCCAATTGGAGATATTCTCATGAATCTCTTTTTTGTCCATACTAGCAAAACGGTTCAGTTCGATCGCGACACTCAAAATGCCCACAATAGCTATCGCAGGGGCACCGCGCACCTAGTAAAACCAAGTTTTCAATAGCTAAATAGCTTCACCGAACAACCTTATAGTCGAGTTGTTAATTTTTTTTTTCCAATAAATGTATATCTTTCTTGATGCAGGCAATGTATTTAGTGCAGGTCATAGGTCTTTCATTAAAAATGTTATTTAGTTTACTGAAAATGCGGCTAGCTAGATAGTAGTTATGTGTGCTGACGTTGATCATAGATAAACATTACATGGGTCTCGGTGTTATTCGTCTTGCTTTATGATGTAATAGATTTATTTTTATTGAATAGGAACTACTTGATCATTGTGATCTAGCTTATGCTCGTCAACTATAATATGATACGGTCGTACATAATACCTGCATAGTCTGAATAGCTTTCCAGGCATCCTGGGTCGTGGCGATGGGAAGAACGCGACTTTCTTCAGGTAGTAATAGCTGGTCTAGTATACCCAAACTGCCTCGTTTATAGAAGATTGCCGTGCACTTTTCGGACGACGTACTCATTCTGGACACCTGTACAACATGTTGTATAAACTAAACAATGTACATATAGGCAATATGTATGTATGTACGCAGGTCAAATGCACTGCAACTGGCTTTAGTAAGACGTTTAGATCTAAAAAATGTTAAGCAAGCTAGCAAACTCTACTCATTAGCCTTACGCATTTAAAAAAGCAAACGTAAAACTCCTCAATATAGACTAGTAGTATCTTTTACGGGTTCTAGTTTATCACATGCTCGAGCACATGGGCAATTGTCAGCCCAGTTTATTGGGATTGGCGTTGTTTCTATTCAATTGGAACGAACTTAAAATAGCAATTTCTTCAAAACTGCCTAATGCTTTTTCTTGGGCATGACCCATGTAGCCAACCCAAGCAGAAAAACGTCGTTCTTGTTTTCGACTTAATCCAGATAAATACATGTGGTTTTTCCATATGGCGTTTCGTACAGCATAAAGAGCTGTTCGTATTGTGAGGGGGATAATTATGCAGCGGCACTATCTTTACTGGCACGAAGATGACACTGAATCGGGCTGGTATGTTTTAAGCAAGCGCTACGTTTCTATCCCCTCATAAAAGAGCGGAATCATCTCAAATAGGACCGTTACGAACTTGCTTGGCTATAACGTTTTCAATACTATGTACAATCTACCCTATCTAATGATCGCACTGAAACCGCTGACGGCAATAAATAGTAGTAACTAACAGAGAACCAGCTAACGAAATAAACTTGATGAAATAAATGTTCATTTATTATTCATATATTTAAATTATAGTTTATTCTCAATCAGGCAAATATTCACGAAGTCGATATCAAAGTCAATATTATATTAAGATATCAAGGCTAAATATATTTAGGTCAGAGTTGCAATCGATTGTTTAATTGCTTACCAATCAACATACGATCACAACACTTATTGGGTGAACTTACAATGGGTGAACGTGATGTCTTTTGCAACGTTGTAGACTATCACTGACGTTCGTCAACATTTATGCAAATTGTAACATCTGTTATCACAACTTTATAGGAGAGCGTTTTCACGCACCAAATCGACGCTCAAATTTTTTGTATTGAAAGTGTCGAGCGACTCCTCTGTTTCGTACGATTTCGTAGGTAAAGCAGTTACTGCAAAAAGCGTGTTTATAATTGGTTACAACTGTGGGATCACACTTGGGTCCGTTGGAGAGTGCGATGCCTCAGCAAGAGAGCGCTGCTGTTACCCTCTCGCCTGTCATTTGGGCGCGTTCGCTCGAAACCAGTGAGCTGGATATCCTCAGGGAATTACTTCAGGGACACGTGAATTGGTCTTGGTTCAAAAACAGACGTAAGGGCTATTTCGTGATCTGCTAATGCTGAGCCATCAGTCGAAAGCAGCGCACACGATCGACCATTTCGATATACCTAGGTAGAGGCTAGCTGTAACAAGGTGCTACTGCCGTAAGCCATATAGATATAGATATTCAATCATTTAAAATGGTAACTTACAACTTCTTGCTGATGATAATTTATGACGCAATCCGCAAGTGATGCCGTCGGAGTTACGTAACTTTTACCAAGGTTTAAGCTGTTCACGAGCGCAATTGCATAAAGGAAATAAGGAATGAAATAAGCATATTTAGAATAGTAAATACCTCTCTATAGTATAATATAATTTAACTGTTAATTTTCTGAGCTTTAACAGTTTCTAGATATGCTGTACTACAATCAAACATGGAACTGTGTTGAAAAACCGACTCGTTGTAGATTGTCACTTATTTCACATATAACTAAACCAGCGGATCTGGAATGAGCGGTTTTCACAGACTGATTGTTTCGATCGCTGCTGTCATAATTTCTCAGAAACCCAAAAGTATGCGTGTTGAACAACGAACTCTAACTTTGTTTGATTTAGTTTATCATTTTTCATATGAAACAATAATTCATGGGTTCGTATTGGATGAATGAGTAACGGCCGGGTTGTTTTTGTCAACTATAGGACTTACTTAGATCAAGTATTTAACGCTACTCTTCGAATTCTATAATAACAGCTGATATAGTAGCGACCGTTCTTAGCTTATACTTCTCTCCGCATTATCCCCGATTGACTAAACTTAGGATTCTGGGCCTGCTCAGAGCGTCCTAAAGCGTCAATCGGTCGCCTCAGGGATGCCTTATAAAGAATCCTTTCATTTTTAGGGAAAGGGCCACAGCGCTGCCTAGCAAGTAGTAGAGCCACCGCCAAACACTTTATTTTGATTTGAAAAACTAACACGACGTATACATATACCTTAAGCTAAAGATATCTTTCAAGCAATCACTGAATACCATATCTGTTCATCTGTTAGGCTCAAAGTCTACGCATAGCCTTTGCATACATAATATTCGACAATAAACATGTGGTAATTGGAAGTATACTGTCGAAAGCCGATTTTTCCACGTTTATGGAATATGTTTGACTGTGTGGCTCTGCACGTAGAGAGGTTATGGGTTCAGCAGCAGTCACAGCAGCGAAGAAAGAAAAATGAACGTTGTCGATAGTTACTGAATTTTAAAGATAGTTCATTCCAAGGAACGGATAGTTGATAAGGCTGAAATGCAGATAATAACCTGCCCCCTTTAGAGCTACCTATTCGGAAGAATGTAACGATAGAAAACACAAATTCTTCTATTACACCTCAATTTTAAATAAGATAACAGAAAATAGTTTTACTTACTTAAGTTCTAAAAGACACGATTGTAGGGGGCGGCGTCGAAGTAGAAATGGTGTAAATTTCATGTAAATATTTATTCACACGGATACTTTTTGGAAGGAGGCTTTATTTACTATTAGTTCTAACTAGATTGATACTTGAAAAAACTTTCAAAATGTGTGAAAAGTGAAGTATTCACATTTCATACATTTCGAAAAAAACGTTGTATAACAAAATATTATGCATGAAAAGCCTGCATTTATTTCTGACAAAAGCTTATGATTCATCTATATGCTATTATAATTTCATGGAACGAAGCCCAATGAAGGCTTATTATGTCCAATAAAGGCAGATTATTCGACCGGAAAGTACAATGGGCATCGCCGATAACATGCTTCATAGTAAATGGCTAGTTCCAATGGACCCAGCGTCTGTTAATAAAACATACGCTTTCGGGCCTGAGATGTCGAGAGCAGATTTGGACTTACCACGCTTCAGTGTATTTACTACAGCAAACCGCTGTCGACTTCGTTTTCCCACGAGAAGGATAGTTTTATATAAAAACAGGCTTCTTTGTTATTGGCGTTTTCACACTCAAACGAGTAACAGTGAAATTCTAAAGAGTTTTTTCTCGAGTTGTCGGGGAAAATCAGCAGATCTAGAGGAGGGATGCAGTCATCAACTTCGAATTGTACGGTGCTATTATTGGCAATGATTTTCACCCAGTTGGTGAATGGGGTGACACAAAAATGTGAGGTAAATCGGCAGGTTGTTATTTTGTTTTGGCTAAATATTAAAACGAGAGGAGCCATTGACTTATCTTCTACCTGTACCGGTACATATTTACTGTATACACACTCGCCCTCCAGCCTACGTACGTTTTAGTTTATTGAATTTCGACACACAGCTGTTCCAGGGCAGGACGCAGGCATCTTACGAAGATACCAGTGGTCGTGTAAAAGTTTCCTAGGTAAAAACAAGGTTAATTATTGCATCGTCTTATCAGCATTACCCTTTGACGAGTCGAACAGCATCAACAGTTATTAACTGCTTTATTCACTAAAACTGTGCGGTATTTAGGTATCATTGGCTTGAAGTAGCGATCAATGGAGAGCGGGCCGTTAAGAACCCTCCGTCGATAAACTAAGCTAGTTATCCACATTGAGGTAACTCGTTGGCATTATTTCGCATGTCTCCTTAGTCAAACTTGCCACTGTAACTAACGCCCAATACGCGAACATTAGAAAAAAAAAAAAAAAAAAAAGAACGCACGATCGTGATTCTTAAAACTAAATGCTTTTTATCCTCTAAAACAATTAGAGAAAGGAGTACCAACAATGGGAGTTAAAAAACGATGCATGCATAAGACGATATCTAAGCTCCGCTCTTCGAACATATACATACAATTATGCCTACGTATAACAATACAGCCTCGATCTGTTGGTAACGAGTGATTTTTTACTCCTGATTTCAAAAACACTATAGCACAATTGTGACCTTTGAGCCACGGACAGACTACAAGACAGATGACTAATGGCGATGATTTGCTTATCACCATTTGCTAAATCTAAGCGGCGAGCAGCGTAAGAGCTTTTGTTCGGTCTGCCTTAACAATGCCTTCTTTTCGACCTTAACGTGCTTCCTCGCGTAGCCAAAACCGCTGTCCCTTTTGAATCAGTGACCGTAAAGAGGGCTTGCCGTCACCTTTCGTGAGAGCCATCAAAATAATTCTATCGGCCAGATATGCCATCGGCGCAATGAACGCTAAACAAAGCACAGTAATACTGTTTTGTTTATCTTATGTATTTATATAGGTAGATATCTCTCGTAGCTGTCAAGTGCTGCGTTATAGATAGGAACGCAAATATTGCCCTTCATAAATAAATCATTTATTGATAGAGCATAATCAGCGTAATAATAATCATCGTCAGGTACAGCAGTTCCAGCATGATAAGAACGTTTTATCAGACACTGATTTGAAGTTCTGCCTGTTGCTATAGGTGTTATGCTATACTGATTAGAACTTCAATAGAAATAGGCTGTTTCAAACAAGACATATGGAACGTTATTCGGAAGAACAAGAGCAAAATTATGTTACGACAAACGAACTCTTTTGCCTTTATGCATTGCTTCGGACCCTTGCACGAAACGAAGCGTATCTATCTATCTATGCGACACGCCTTCGTAATTTCCTAGAATATCTCATCTGTTCTTAAGTTTCGCAGGTAAACGTGTTACTACTTCACTGTTACAGACACCGTTTGAATTTAACGTTTCAGGCACCGTCTCGAACGTTTAGTCAATTTCTATTATAAACAATGGCAGGCCAGACAAAGCCCGAAAAAAGGTATTGCGACAAATGCTTGATATTGTTTCTTATTATTAAAATGTCTATTAATTTTTTTCGAACGGAATCAGAACGTCGAATAAGGACAAACTGATATACTCTCGAATCGTTCATAGAATGGTGCGGATAATTTTTTTTCTCTAGACAAAACATGCAGCCATGTCGTTAGCGTACCGCCGTTTCGATTTTGCATGTAGAACATTTCAGTGCCTCCTTTTCACAATTGACGTTCACATTAGCTTTAAGCGTCAAGGGAAACGAGTAAGTTCTTTTCGGCATCAACTTAACAACTGCCAACATTTGTATAGAATATTTCGCACAGAGTAAACATCAGATGTTTGGCTATTACTTTGGAAATCTACCCATCTCTCTTCTTCGCTGCGTTAATTTGCGGAAGATCACTCGAGTTACAATCCCACACCGAACGCAGCTGACGCAATCGGAACAAGTGAACTTATCTACTTTGTGCAGAAGTTTAGCGTAACCTTAGCCTTAAACAGCAGCTTTGAATAATAATTTATAATGACTGATGTTTCTATTCGCCAATGTAATTCGGAGGATTGATTTAACCGATGCCAATTTGATCCACCACGAACGAATGACTATCGTCACGATAAAAAAAAAGGGTACAATATATATAAGAATTGTGTCTTCACGCTGTGTTGTTACCTGGTTATAGGGGATGATATAAAGTTGTGCATTATTTGCGTACCTTAAGCTTCTCTTTTTTGTCGAAGTCGATTGTAGTTGAAACTAAAAATTATTATAACTTCTTGAGTTATATAATTTATAATAATAATAATAATAATAAATGAATATTACTGATCAAACATTCGAGTTGTGGCTGTTTGTTATGCAACGTCTACAGTCCTCAATGCATAGAAGTTTGTAAAAACTTCCGTAATGGCGAGCGAAAGTGTTTCCCTAATCTAACGTGATACGAGCAAGGCTACGTTTAACACCTCCTCAAGGCCTCAGGTGAAAACTTTCGTGTTTTTATTTTATAGTATAGATTTTTGGCGAAGTCTTGGTGGCTTGTCAGCGGCTTAAATTTCCATGACTATAAACCACCTTCGAAGCCGAAATTACCGTTCATCGTAGTCGACAGCCTGGCCCTATTAATGATTTAATAGCCTAATAGATACCTAATCAAATGAACGTGTTAGACGATCGCTGACAGGACATGTAGATCAACCCATGCGAGCTTTTCACGTACATGATTCTCCAACAATATATAACCTTTTTCTAAAAAGTCAGCGTAACAACAGCTTAGACCATAAGAACTGTTAGACAGGAAGGGAATGTGTCCTTCCTTTTTCAAATATGATGGCGGCTATCACTAGAATGTAAGCAAAAGATTAGGACATTTAGCCGCCAGCTGCAAAGTAAAGATACGTAAAAACGTATTGAAGCAATTTGAATAGCTCTTTGAGCACGTGATTTTGCTAAAAAAAAAAAAAAAAGGTACTCATGACAATAAGGTTTCCCTGGGAAACGTCAATACTTCTAATTCGTTTGTCATGCGCATGCGCGAAACTTTGGACAGACAAAACAAGTTTAAGCTTCCGATGCAAAAAAATGTAAATTTTATGAAAATTTAGTATTTAGCAGACGTTGTTTGTTAGCGGCCCAATATTATGCCCATTAAGTGCGTCGACTCGAAATAGTAGTCAGTAAGAATAGTGGGAGTGCTCGAAGTGGGCTGATGCTGATACGGATTAAGTTGGTGTACGATGTGTCTAAAACTGAAAATTCACAAAAACAGTTTTGTCCGTCGTCGGTACACACAATTTCTCATAATTACAACATTGTCAACATGTCAGAATGGAGTGAACTGAGGAGATCTAAAACGATGTTACATAATTTGCTCTTGGACGAGCAGAACAACAAATCTTATTTGTCAGGAAAATAATATCGAACGAAGAAGTTAAAAACTAGCAGTAATAGTTCTGTAGCTGAGCTACGTCGACTACAAGTTCGCCTATGATTGATTCATGCTATACAATAATCTTCTTATCTTCTTAATCTTCGCTTAACACATGCATCCTTCGAAATGTTTTAGATGCGAAATCAACTTTTCTCGCTGAACGTATCGCTGGACGGTATTGCTTGATTTCCTTCTATATTGTAAGGTAGTGCATTAGACGACTAGTAATACCTCTTTTATCGCAAGGCATCGTATGAGTACTTGTTCATTTCAATTATACCAGGAAAAGCTGAAGCTGCTGGAGCCTTTGCTAGCACTCGAATGTTTTTAATATAGCACAGTTGACTGGCCTGAATACTACTCTATTCCCTAACTTTCCAAAGTCCACCTTTACATCATCATTAACAATAGCCTTATTTTGAGGATAATCCGGCAAAAGTTTAGCCTCTTCAAACGAATATAGTTTAGTGGGGTCATGAAAAGTAGAAGCCCTTACGATACAAGGAAAATAGAGGGAGAGTTGTATCCAAGACGCCGAGAACGGACAGAGTCAAATTGGCTCTTGTCGAAAGACGACCTTCGTCGTAGTCCCTCCTGTGCAGACGTGCACGCTATCAATATTCTTCTAATACATCTCCTACCGATTGCCCTGCAATTGTTTTCTTGCTACGAACGTTTCGCAGCCTATTATCATGATTCTTATTGTTCACGGGGTTGTTCCCTCTTGTAATGTCTACTCGAAGCATATGGACATTGTTTCCCCGGGAGGACACGCATACTTCTGCTACGACTCACCGAGTGCGTGTTGATTTTGAGGACATTTTAGCAGAGTTTGTACAAACTGATTTCTCGAGGATATTACATCTTGCAGAACGAATCAAAATAGAAAATGAGATGAAAGGATAGAAACGAAAACCCTGGATTATTTTTACACCATTACGCACGCGTCGGCCTTGTTTGCCGCTTAGCGAAAAGGCTCTTGAGTGTGATAGAACGCGTTCTGTATACCGTGTAAACGCACCGTGTAGCAGATGAACAACCAGAGTATTTGCTACCAGTAAATGATAATCAACTAACTTATTTCCAGGCAACTTGGCTGAGTTTGCACTCTCGAATTAGACGACAGTCCCCCGTGAATGGTTGTGGTCCTATCTTTTTTAGGTTTGCTTTCTGCAAAGAACTGGAAATTCACTGTTCAGGAAAGAAATCATGTAGTAGATCACTTTAATTTTCATTTTGGCTAATGGAACGTAGCGAAATTTAGGCTCCATTATTTTATTTGAAATTAATTTCGATATTTAGGCAAATTTTTTCATGTCACCCTAGCTGTCGAAACTGATAGATACATACCTTGTATTACTTTAAGGTATATATAATGGCTTCACGCTGTATGTAGACTATATATATACATAATAGGCAATAGGTAGAAAAAGTTATTTCCAAAAAACTTCGACCATGTTTCTGTGTGCGAACTGCAGTTGATTGATTATTATTTATGACACTAGGTAGTTTTCAAAGTCAGAACTAGTTGCATAGCAGGGTTAGCTTGATTTTTGTATTAATGAAGTGAGGCGTTCTTAGCCGCTGGCTTCCTTAGTTTCAGATCCTCATTCGTCCGCCATGGTCGTGAACCGAGTGCTAAGCCTCATGATATTCACCTCTTGTATCTTATAACGCATAAAGTGTGCTTAGAATGACGAGGTTCCGTGTTCTACTGTCGGCTGTGTTTAAGGGACAAATTATTATTATAAGTATCTTCAGCTTTTGTGAATGGCGCCATTTTTGAAATAATGCTTCATTCCCTAGCCGTAATTTGAAGCCTAGCATTTTGAAGTTTGTTGTATAGATATTGGCTGCTGCGAGTATTTCTACAATTATGCTGTAGTTGGGCGATTTTTAGTCTCCGATAAGAAGTAGCAACACGTGCAATCCAGAGAAGTTAGGGGTGATACTAAAATGAAACATTCGAAGTCAATAGTCGTTGTCACAGAATAAACGTTCGTGAACAAAGAGGAATCTTATTCATATTTGTCTAGATGCGCAGTAATGGTCTGGATACGTTATAAATCGTACGTACTATTGATTTTAGTTCCGCGGTCGCATCCTTTTTACAGGCATCTCGAGGCCTTCCACCTTTTTGGTATTACTATTTTTTGGTAATAATCACATACGTCGTCATGGCGTTTATTTACTTTTCTCTTATCGATCTTGATTTACTATTTATTTTAATGTTATTTCCCTCGATGCTCAAGCATTTCTGAAGGAGCGTTCGCCGGACGTGTGTATACATGGGAGGCATTTTAATAAAGCTGAGGCATCAGTTAGGTAGGCCTCTTTAAGGTGAAAGGCTCCTAGAACGAGTTAATACATGATCGGTGTGTGATCGCATGTGTGAAAAAGATATTTTCGCTGCTCTACACATGCATTGGATTTATTTTGAGTCTGATAAAGAGGTGCCTGAGTGTCCTACGACGCGATACCCTGTACTTGCAAGGTGCAATAGATTGGTAAAAATATTAGAGCTGAACGTCACGCTATTAAAGGCCCCAATCGAATTAGATTAGTACGACCTAATTTTCTTTGTAATTCGTGCATCGCTCCTCCCCCTTCATATCAATTTTTTTACTTGGTTAACCTTATTACCACTCCTAACTCACAAATATCCACATGATGCAGCAGTGGCACAAATTTTGCATGTAGTGAAGTTGAGGTCGACCTATATACTTTTACCAATCTATTATACTACAAAATATACTGTTAAGATTGAGTCTCTTTGCTTGACGTACTAGTAGCAACGTTTTCCATTGATCTGCGATATATATTTGCACCTTATATACGTAGCGAAATAAAGCTTCTGAAAACTACAAGGAGCGGGTTGTAATAGAGGAAACGGAAAGCCTCATGTGGCTTAAGTATTTCTACTCATGCAGACACGACCCAGTCTGTGTACGATTTGTGCGATTAGACGCCTTTTTCTCAGCAGAACTCTGTGACGGCATACGTTTTCTATCATACCATTTCCCAGGATTCATTTACGTTCGATGTTTGGCGAACGCTGTAAAGTACTGCATCGGCTGGCTTATATTAATCGATTAACAGTCAATTCTGTATTTAAAATTCTGAGGTATCTAATAGAGTCGATGTGCACCCTTTAACTTTCAGATGACTATGCTCCAAAGAAGTTAGGCGAACATAAAACAAAGGAAGCAAGCTAAGTTTAAAACGTATTTCGTTTCAAGCTCAACGAAAGAGAACAATGGACCTTTCTCATACGATATAAACGGATAAACTAAAACAAGGACAAATAGGATAACACAGATTCAAATTAGATGCAAACAAAGAGACGATGCAAGCCTACTCAGAAAAAAGCACTTATCCTTCAAAAAACAACAGTAGCCGAAAGAGAACTTCAATTGCTGTCGTGATCAGATCTGCTGAGAGGAGTTGCCTGCATATCAACGTCTTGAGTGAATACCTCATTGGTTTCACCGACGAACGAACCAGATAGGAACAGGTTATTCTGTTATAACGAGAGATTGTCGATGCACCGCTCTAGCTAATACAATTTCAAGGAGAGTAGAGAAATATCGGATAGATATGTCCGATGGATAATGAATATACTAACATTTGTGAAGTAGACTAGCGCGAAGCTGAGAAGTCGTCCACTTTGAAAAGGTTCAGTGCCTGAACTAAACCAAGCTATGAGAACTGATCTGCCTTTTCTCCTATTCATGGCATGTTATGCTTTCGCCGATCAACAAACTTGTCGTAGTTAACGACAAGAGGCCAATAGGGCGAGTGAAACAGTAGATGAAAGCATGGAATCTCAAAATCCATTTGCTACAGGTCAAATAATTAGCCAGCCCGGTCTTCGATGCCCAGGCAGTCTTCGGTACGCCATTGGAAAGCACAGCTTCATGAGAAAGGTGGCTCCGTACAAAACTGCTGTCCTCCTTCTTGGCCGTTGCCTTACACAATCTGACTTCGGAACTGCGTTAGCGAGCGAGTTGAGCTACATAAGATTAACGATAATCTCTTTTAGTGCCCTTCGTGTTTTCAGCCGGATCGTAGTTAACAAAGAAACTCTCGCTGAAAGTCCAGTTACATCGTTCTGTTTTTTTGTAATCAAGAAAAGCCTAAAGACATAAAGAACAGGGTTCAGTCCATTTCGGTCGCGCATTTTCTTCGCGATAACCAATACTTATAATTCCCTCGATAATTCCTACGCTTTCGTTTACCGCTGTAAAGTTAGATATGACCACATTATTGTTAAGAATATAAATTTCGGTCAAACAAATTAATGCCGGTGGATCCACCTTCTAAAATCGAGAAGATCACCAAGCTTTCATTCTCATACAATCAGCCTGTCAAGGTAAAGGTGACCTTGCTGGCAAACAACATATCGCAAGAAATATCACGGATGAGCTTAGGAATCATTGTCTTGCACGCCAAAAATCTCCATCTGAAAGATGCTAGTATGTCGTGTCAAGAGTTGGCGTATTCTGTGCTAGTTTTTTGCCTCAAACCGCTTGCAGTTGTTGAACCCTCGGAAAAAGCTCTTTTGAAGCCACTTAACAGATTATCAAGTATCTTTCTTTTCTCTATAATGTGTCTTGTTACTGCAATTTCTGGCTGGAATTCCGTGCGAAGTTACCTTTCATTAGCTGACCAAATACGCGGTTCAGCCATTACCTAATTTGCAGAGAGTGTTTAAGACGCGACGGATGCTAATACTGGGCTTATTGATCATTCTTTTCAACTGGGTTATCATTAGTGACTATGAAGATAGTCTCCGAACTGCTTGAGCCCGAAAGGGTTTTAGTGAAAAAGTTATTTCAAAAGCTTTCGTTCTTCCGTACGTCACCCATCGTCTCCGACGCATCGTAGTCTACGAGGAAACTACTAGGAAGTCCGAGATGCGTCACCCACAGCCCAAAATGATAACTGCGCGCTTAGGAGTACCCTTAAAGGCCTCGAAAAAAATTTTCGAAATGTTTAGCTAAAGAAAGAATTAAACGTTGGTGGCTTGTCACCGAGTCCAGTTCTAGCAGACCGTGAGCACCAGCTTATACCCTTATACCTCGGATAGAAACGTTCCATCTTTCCTCTAAGCAAGTACCTAGTTGAGTAAAATGAGTGAATCATGCTCATGGGCATCAGATACAAGGTTGACTGCCGAAGTTAAACTGCGCCATCTTCGATAGACGCTTTTTCTTTGCACCTATGCCATGCTAATTTCGGTAACAGAGCTTATGGGCGAAGTAATCGTACACTTAATTTTAGGTCGCTTGTTAACGCGGGTCAAATACAGAGCGGGATAGATGTACACTATGTTGTAAAAATGACTCAAGCCTCTATGGGTATATCAATGTTCGACGGTATTTAAAGGACTGCCGTGCTTATTTGAACGCAAACCCTGCTCCTAATGCATGGTTGATCTGACAGACTTGGTGAATTGTGTGGGGATCGACCCCAGTTCACCATATACCGCACACTGAACCAGCCGACGAGAACGAGAACCGGAACGAAGTTCGAAGGTCTAGAAGTTCTTGAAGACTGACAAAGATATCAGCAAATTCGTATTTTCCGCACATAAAAAACGCTAACTGATGCATACATTAAGTTACATTGAGATACCTAATAAATACCAATGTTCTATATTCTAGATTTGCGCTACTTTTTTCTGTACTATTTCGGTTATTCAGACGAGTTAAGACGCTGAAATGTATCTTGTCAGTCTTTAGTTATGTCTCAATAATAATATAATGAACCATTAGATAAACGCATGCTCGTTACGAGTACAATTTGTCACCATAGAGCACTGACAAATGCTGGGTCATTTATGGTCACGTTTATTTCATGTTATGGGGTAAACTTATAATATTATTTTTCTAGATGCGTTCGCTATACAAGATTCTAGAATAATCTGAATGAGCTAATTAAATGGGTTCAATGGAGAACACAAATAGCCGAGGGTGGGGCTAGATAATGGATTGGGTAGAGCACCTCGAACGCAGTCCAACGGTTTTTTTGAGCAAATACATAATGCATACAAACAGAACTTTACCTCGATGGAAAGCTACTTCTGTTTTTTCATTAGTTCCTATCACCCTTTAAGTGAGTTCATACTTCCGGTGGTTTGTTTCAAGTGATTGGTTGTGCGGACATCTTGTTTTAAAAAAGTCATTCCTATTAGTTACACGGTCTCGATCGGACTTCGGCATAGCATAATCCATTATCCTCGATTACATGTTCGATTACGGTGGTAAGCCAAAAAACATCAGTTTGTTTACTAAACGACTGATCGAAAATTACAATACCCAAACCTTCGAAAGGTTAACGCACGTTCTGGCACATGGCTGGATCCGTATGCTACGTAGAAAAATGCTAGCTTTCATCGGTAGGGGACTATTTCACGTGAGGTACGGACATGTCGTTCAAGTTTAGTGGTAACTTCTTCTTTGTTTCGTCCCGGGAGCCGGCTGTCTGATGAGATGGCTGCTAACAGTGGTGCTCGGCATGAAATGTGAAACATTTTGCCGATGAATTGGTGGCCAACGTGTTTGCGTGCTAGCGTAGGGTCACGTGATGGTCCAGGTTCGGATCCAAGTGTAGATTCATTTTGTCCCAACATGAAAACTACCCGCCTGATGAGATACCTAACAGCGATGCCGAACATAACATTCGAAACATTTCGCTTTAAATAGGGGGAGCGTTTTTTTTTGTTTCAAAAACAGCATACAGCTTTTTTCACCAGATACACGGAACTGCGTATTATATCAGCAGACTGCGGGAAACACAAAAGAATGTCCATTTTTGTTTTTCGTCTTGACTTAATGGCTCCATTTCGTGTTCGAGATTTCCTTCAACGCTTTAGTAACGCTTCCATTGAGGCCGTCGATAGACCACTCGTATCTTGGCCATTCAGGGCCTTTTCCGTGCTGGGAAAGCCAATAGCAACTTAAAGAAGGGCCTTATATACTTCGCTCTTAGCTTAGCAAATATAACTTAGATCTGTTATATAAGCTATCTTGTTTGATGATACTTAGATAGCGACTAGCTCAAATGGGGACATGGAAACGGCGGTACAGAGGAACAGCTGCTTCTTCTGCTGGGCGTTCTAATATAACTTGCCTTGACGTAAACAACTCTTTGGGGGATAGAAGATGCCTATAGTCCAGCTAGTTCAATCACTCGATGAGACGCAAGTAACGCCCCGTGCAAACATATGTAAGTTAACGTAATAGAAAAAGGCTGCTCATGCCGCTTCAGTATGACGTTCTGCATGAGTAAACGGAGCAATAACTAAGCCTCCTTTTGAAGCTGGTGTGAAGCTGAATACAAACATAAAAGGCGTTTTATGTTTGTATGTCTTAGATCAGCCTACTCACACTGTAGACGGCACGTTTACATAAAAAGTTAATGCGCTATTATTGATAAATTCGTAAATAACTGGCCGCATTGTCAAAACATCTATGGGCGAGGTTTCTGGCAATGAAGCAGTTCAAAATAGCAAATACGGTGGCGTAAATTCGATTATCGCATTGGGAAGACAGCTTGTTAGGTAGAAGCCTCTTATAGAGCTTGCCCGGCACGGTTTTCGATGTTGTAACGTTTTTGGTAATTTTTCAGTTACTTATTGTTAGAGGTAGAAGCATGCAGTTCGGCTATAAGCGACTACGAAGTTCCTCTTCGACGTTTAATTATAAAGCACATCGTAATAATAACAAATTAGACATTTTTCCAATTGCTAACATTCAAGTCTGCAGTTGTTGATTACCGCAAAAACGAAGTCACTGCTTGAGCTATATAGCGTTGCTCAACGTTAATCACTGAAGTGTTTACCTTTGTTTTTGCTAAATATACACATATAACATATATAATTTTCTCGCTACGGGCCTACACAGTGTCAATCTACTATGAATCGGGATATGGCCGAGAGACTGTTCCAAATACGAATGCCAGATCCGTCATGGTCGTCAACCCTTGCATCTTAATTAATCCCAGATACCTAGACTAAACGATTTCGGTGCACTACGCGTTTTTTGCGCTTCTGGTTAGGTTATTTTTCACGGAGCTTCATTTAGCTATAATAAGCAGTGTTATACCACTTAACCGCTTAAGTTGACAAATGGCGCTAGCATTGGAGCGGCTTACGGTAACTAGCTAATGCTTCGTATGATTGTTTCCATTGAGGTACTACTATCGTTGAAAGTGGTGATTCGAGCACGAAAAGATGCACGTATGTGTCCTACTTGCTTTTCATTGCCGGAAAAATGTCGATGGTCAAGAGATGGACGAAAATGGCTACGGAGCCGAAAACGAACGTACTGTATGCGTACTGTAACCACCTACCAGTTCTGCTTTAATAGCTGGAAATTTCAACGTAAACAACAATCGACGTTTCGAACGGTCCCAAAAAGCGAAGCCCGACGAGATGCAGGCACTCTTTCGAGTATAATGGTTGGGGCTGCCTAGATGATATCAATGGTTTGTTTGCATGCACTAAGAAAGAAAAAAATCCAAAAGGAAAACCGTCGCTAACCATATCCGTCCGTTGCCCGCACGACAGAACAAAACGGTCGTACAAAAATACAATATTGTTACCGGTAGTGCTTAATGGATGGTTTACGACATCTCTAAACGCAAGTCAGGATAGGTATGACCTCCGGTTCGACACCACGAAGAAACATTCATGATCAAAAGCTGTACCTCTGTATACGGTGGAATGAGAAGGGGGTGTTTTACTATGAGCTACTGAAATTCCAGAAAGAAGGTTACAGCAGAAGCTCACGAAGTCTCAGAATCTCACCCGTCCAAGCCACCGGGTTGGCAGAAAAAGACTTTGAGCCGGCAAAGGACAACGCAAGGACATTGAGGCACGACAACGTTAAACGATATACTACTCTACGATCTATCGAGACCCTCTATTCTATCCTGCATCTTATTATCACCTATAACAGTGTTTAGATAACCTACCTTAACTTACAGAGTCATTCGTGTGAGCACTAGACGCGGGCTAATCTAAAGATAGATCAGCGTCTAGAATACGAGATTTTTTCCGGATTTCTAACAGCTGTGTTAATGGTGACAATCATGTTTATAGTAACTGTTAATTTAGATACTATGAACATTATCACTTTACCAAAGTATGACGGAACCTAGGATAAGATAGGTTTTTTTTTAGGCCAAGAGGCGCTTTTTTTTATTTGTAAATGTTGTGTTTTTTTTCATTGGGTCGCATCTTTTCCACAAAAAAAAAATACTCGAGCATTATTTTTAACAAATACACCGAAAATAGATCTCAGTCATTTTGTTGCTGTTCTGTATTCTCAATGTGTAGCACACATGCGCACATATTGTTCGTAAACACGAAAAAACTAATTTTACATTGGATCATTATTATTTATTAAAGCGACTCTAACGATTTTTAACTTCCCAATTCCTCCCTAATCCGTATTTTTCGAGAATAAGCGCCAAATTATTTTTATTAGAGTAGAAAGACTGCTCAGCACCAACGTAATTCATAATCATAATTGTCACCCGTTCTCGAGGGCTGTTGCTGTAGTAGGTAAGGCCTAGATAGCTGATGTTTATATAAATGTCCTAGAGTTTTTTGAAACTTAAGACCTAATTTGTCGTTAATTAATCGCAGCCGATATGCCATGGGTCCGTGTATGGCCAAGCTATCGTTTCTTTCTGACAACTCTAATAATTTGACTCGTTTTGTCAGGTTATCGGTTTTCTGTTACAACCGCATACTTCGTCAATACGTCTGATTTTACATCTTTTTAAACGGGAATAAAATGATTTGTACCTGAAACAAGATATGTGCCCATATCTGAATCAGTACTTTTATTTGATTCGACGTAGGAAAAACACTATTCATAAAGTATCGTTGACGTCATCGCCACGCTAGCGCAAATTAATATATACGATGTGTTCGAGCCAAAATACAAAAACGCAGGCCAGCTGCGCTCCTGTTTCCTATTATTGCTATATTTCAGGGCATTTGCCCAGCGACAAGCCGCACTGCGTCGCCAACGTTCCTATTCACACGTCAATTTAAAATTCAGTTACGAAGGTGTGAAACGTGAAAAACTCAGTTGTTCTTCAGCCTGTCAATGCAAAACTACTTAACGCATATGGGGTACACATCCTTTTAATTACTATCCCCCGCCCCCCTCCCCTCTCCCTTTATAACTCGCTAGGCCTTCCACACGACGTACACTGTGCAGGTTTATCGAATTTCGGAGGCGCGACATGCTGAACCAACATTTGAAACAAAGCGTGCTTCAAGCCATTCTAGAATCAATGGTCACTTGTTGCGGGTTATGTCTTATCGTTTCGAAGCAAATCCGCTATGAGTGCAAGCTCATCCGAGTGCTGCCTGAAGTACGCCATCGTCTCCCAGAGCATTTTGGCGATGACCTTGTTATCGCTTTCGTTGACAGCGACGTACTGACTAAGCGCAGGTTGTAGTCGTGCATAAGGTACTCCAAGACCGTAGCACCAGGCGCGAGCGCGGTCAACGTGTCGCCCGTCGGGCTCAGCGATCTTTGGCGGATAACAAAATCCACCACATGCGATAACATGCGTGAAGAGCCGACAATAAAATGGGCTTCGTTAGAATTGGTACTTTCTCATTATGCTGTCTAACAGTGAATTATGGGTTATGGGGGATACGGTGACGGGTAACCAACATGCATACCTGCTCAACGCAGAATTTTAGGAGATGGCCCACAGAATAGGCTACCCTGGCAGCGCCAAATAGTCCTGGATCAAGTTGAAGAGCGTCGATAGTTGACACTGGGGCTGTCGGGCGCATACCTCCCCCGACAGACACTATGATATCGATGTCGAATTGTTCCGAGGGTTGATTCTGAATGAAATTATAAGGATAACCTGTTTACCTATATCGTGAGAATATATTGTTTCTACAACATTTTAGACGTATCTTCGGCTAAACTGTTAGACATAAAAAGTTTATATTTTGCGTTTCAACTAATGTGCACATAATAGTACATTTGTAATGGATCATTTTTCACATATAAAACGGCATACATTAAAAATTCAGGCTCACCTCCATCGAAGCGTTGTACTCAGTTATCTCTGTCAATAGATCCAACGTAGGATTATTTGACATCACGGCCCCATCCAAGTACTTTTTGTATGGACTGAAATCGTTGCATGAAAAATAGGTAGGAAACTTTACTCGTCGGCACAAAAGCGTACAGTTGTCTATCTGCTAGAACTAACATTAAACAGAATTCCCTATCTAAATAATAGAGTCAAGCTTTCGCATTAAAGAGTAGTATTGGGTACGAAATGCATTAAATTGTAACCCATACCGGAAAAATGTGGGCGCAGCTCCGGTTGCGCGAGCGGCACTCCAAAGCCATTCATTGTCAGGAGGTTCTGGTGTTCCATCGAGCAGGGCTCGGGGCGAGTCATAGTTGCGGAATAACTTCAATCGGGTCGGCCAACTCTCTGCATTTACGGCTGTCACAGCGATTCTATAAGGATAAGGGGATGCTGCTTTATTTGGGGCTCAGCAAACACCCGATCATCCGGAAGCTACCTTAGTTTCCTGATTGCTGTATTACCTCAATATTTGTCTATCGCCTATCACATGAATGTTCAATTAAACAGTTGTTAAACAACGGAATGAAGGAACTTTTGTGAATTCCAAGTCGGGAAACACGGTATGGACATACCTTGGTTTTTTAATGTCGGAGAACTTCGTATCATCACCAAGTTCTTTTTTCAGAAACTCCTCTACACCATCAGTATCATACGGGCGAGGCCCAACAATAAACTTTTCTTTCAATCGAAAAGCTGACCGAAATACCTCGTCCAAAGTTCGTCCTGCCGAAATTGAGCATACAGATCGTTAGAGAGAGGGCATTTAAGTGTGAGAGATTTACGACAGCCAGCAACCTTTACAGCTCACTGATAAAGGCTACTGGAGGAACTGGTGCACTTCAGCATCGCGCCACGATTACGGAGTTACAGTCTGATAGCATGATTTATCACATTTACTTATATAGGTAATACAAATTATCAGTAGCATTAAAAATAAATTTCTCCGAATTTAAAATGGGGACATATCTGAAAATGCTTACCGCAGCCATGTCTTAAAGGACCTATAGATTAGCCCGACTATTTAGAAATTTGTTTACACTGTTTACTTAGTTACGCGGTTTAGGCCATCAGGACGGTGGCCTGTGACAGTCATGTATGGTAACTTCTAGTAATTAATATAAAATGTATTCGACTAAGACGTACCGGATGCTAAACAAAGAGCGGAAATTCCACCAGCACTCGTCCCCATAATCCAATCAAAAAGCTCTATTATTGGCGCCTCTACAGCTTCTTCGAGACACTTGAGGGCGCGCAGAGTCATGAGACCCTTCACACCACCGCCATCGATCGCCAAGGCCCTACACCTGCGTTTTCGTTGGTCTTTTCGAAGTTTGGCATTTTGTCTACGTTCCACAGCCTTCTTCAGTATGGTGTTACTCAGAGGGCCGTCAAAAACTACGAATGTTAGTGATACAAATAGATTAGATATGATTAATAATAAACGTTACGATAAATACTTTTTCATTAGGCTCATAAACAAGGAAAGGAACTGTCCCTAATTTGTTGGCAAGTAGTAGAGCTACTCAAGACGTCGACGTCACTCTACAGTCAACGCGGAGCGCAAACAAATTGAAGGATCATATCATTAGGGACACCAAAGTTAGTTCAATTTATTTATTTTAACAAAAAGTCAATAATTTATAGTCAAAAAACACATTAAAGCACCTCCCCTCCCCCCGGGTGACTCTACTAAACCATCGCAAGTGTTACTTTTTAAAAGTAACACTTAGGTTAGGTTAGGTTAGGTTAGCTGTTAGGTTAGGTTAGGTTAGCTGTTAGGTTAGCTGTTAGGTTAGCTGTTAGGTTAGGTTAGATTAGCTGTTACTTTTTAAAAGTAACACTTACGATGGTTTAGTAGTAATAGGAAATACTGGTTTCAGACAATCCTTTCATAAATTACCTAGGTTATGTCGTTCTGTTGCTTAGCATCGTAAAAAAACGACTAATTGAGTAGTACGCACTTTCGTTTGTATCTTTTCCGAAGTCTGCAGGGGGTACCCCATCGAACGTTCCGTTTGGACTGCAACCTTCTGTACACTCAAACGTTTTCAATGTACACCTGCAACGAGTAAGTACGAAAAACATATACAAAAAGCCTCAGCAAAATGGGTTGTCCAAGTGCGCTTTTTTTCGGAACCTAATTTGCATCTTATGAATCAGCACAGCGCTCATTCTATACCAAGGAAATTACTCGACATTTAATGGCCTGATTCAAGTCTGTTTTAGTATGAACATCCTCTTAGCTCATGAGCATTTCCATCAAAATCACCACTTTACCCCATTAATCTAATGTTTTTCGCTTTTCTGGTCTAGTAAGAATATATTATATCCACAATACCTTTGAGCGCCAATCGCATGTAACGTAAATAGTAGTTGATCGAAACGGGGATTGTGTAGGTCTGAAGCCATCACCGACGCGATGTGACGAGGCGTCTCCCCTTTCTTGTTCAGGGCGTTTGGATCGGCTCCAAATGCCAAAAGTATTTGGATAATTGGTAATGTCTCGTACTTACGAAGTTCAATAAATGCGAAAATGTTTGTTAGATGATTATAAATCAGATTCGATCGATTTCAGAAATAAATCGCACACGAATCGGAACTGAAGTTACCTACTGGCTGAGAAAAAAAAGCCTATCTGAGGATCGCAGGTAGCGGTTAATATTCATTTAGACACTGCTATTCTATGACAGGCTCTATTCGGATACTAAAAATATGCTTGGATTAACTAGATTATGTGACTTATCTCAGTAGCGTTTGACATTTAAAAAGGTAAAAACACTAAAATAACATGTTTGAACCGTACCTTCTGCTCATGGGTATTTGGCCATACATAGGACTTTTTCTGTTCAGCTTTTTGTTTAAACAGCATCCATGCGTCTTGTGGCTTTTGTGGATTCGAACCCCGAACTGCCACATGAAGAGGGGTATCGTCATTATTACCTGCAGTCACATACAGCAGAGTCTTAATCTATAGGTCTATTGCAGCCTTTGGACAACCGCCTTATTAGCACCTTCCGACCCAGCTACTCGACGTTATTTTACGTATTTTGTCGTAGAATACAAAAGTTCAAAATGCTTTGACCTATGTTGGACCATGTTACATCCCTCCACTGTGCACTGTTAGGATACATCCTGTACCAAATCGCCTGGCAGCTATCTTAACGAACCTGTACCAACAGTGAAACCAAAAAGAAGAAAACAATTCAGGATAGGTATTTTTTTTTACAGGTAATGTTCTTATCTTAACTGCAGTCGCTCTTAACATTTTTGAAGATGCTTGATTTTCCCTCGCCAAATCGTACCTTTTGCGTTGACATCAGCACCCTCTATGAGAAGCCAGATAAGTGAATCCAGTCTCCGTTTGTCAGCGACAACATGTAATGCGGTATCCCCCGTCGAATTTCTGGCGTTCAGGTCACAGCCGATATCAATCATCAGCTCTAACGACTTCAATAAACAAAGACTAATCCCATTAGCTGTGGAATGAAGCGCAGCTGCATTTCAAAAATACCTCTCGCTTCCTCGTAGATAGAATCCGTAAATGTTGGAAGTTTCTATAAAGGATTATTCGAATATTTCCGCTCGTACAAACTGCCGATCAAGCAAACAAATTCTTTGCGTCCCTGTGTTCAACGAACCGCTATAACGCGATCTATTTTAATGCATTAATTTTTGGAACTATCGTAGAACAGGTGCGTTGTCATTGTTCATGACGACAATACTCTGGTTCTAAACAAAGTGAATGCCAGCCAGTGGTACCGTAGAGGCGTATAAACAAATATTAATAAACACTGGTAAAGCTTGCCATCACACACGAGCTGGCCTTTGTTTAATAACGAGCTCGGACTTTAATGTTTTCTAACCATCAGCCTATTATTTTGCTCTAGGAACCTCATATCATTGCTTGGCAAATTTTTCTTTGATGGGAATAATGTCGATTGCACGAAATGGATTTGAGCTTTGCGATCTACCATTACCTATAGGCTAGGCAAGTCGGTGTTGTGTGGGACGTTCGTCGTGTTTTTCTCTCTTTCAGCAGCGAAACGGACAGCTGTCATCGGACGACTGCTACACGCCCGTTGACGCATGGGTATGTAGCAATAGCAAGTACATGAATTGCGTTGATGGGAAGAAAGTGGGGCGGTAACAATACATTTAGGGAGTAGGCTATCCTGGGTTGCCGGGTCATACCGTGACAGGTTGATTAATATGACAAATATATGCAGAGTAATCCATGGCCGATGTTTATCTATTTTGACAAATAGCTAAACGTACAGGTGCATGCATTTTCGTAGGAGTTGTCAAATCCAGACATTGATTGGGTTACACCTTGAAATTTCGATAACGCTAATTGCATCTCAGATTCACTCACTATACGCTTTTTCGATGACGCTTCGCTATTGTGAAACCACAAGCAATAGAAGTGTTTATTTTTACATCTACTGGATCGTAGACGACTACACAGACATGAGGCAAATTTTCATTGTTACCTATGAGAATCTGACCTGTTACAGCTGACAGTAGATACTCACTAATCTCGTTTTGACCCAGTGAAGAGGAGTGCCTCCTTTACGCATCTGCCTTTCGCTGTATAATCCCAGCTCTCGGTCACCCATGTGTCTAAAATCATAAATCAAACATTTGCAAACGTTTTTTTACCTTCGTACAACTATAGGCCTATGATCTATTAGTTATGAGAAAGTCAACTTGTGGCAGATCGGTGGGTGTATCCGTCATCACTTCCCTATCACTGTGCCATTCATGGTAGTGTCATTACCGTTTTCCGAAATTTCTATCTCTAAATTAGAAAACGTGTCCATGGAAAAATTAAGACTATGCACAATTAGTTGTGTGCATTATATGATAGGTGGATAGAAACGCTGCTGATAGCAGCTACCCATGGTACTTGCCTGCCTGCTAGCTTTTGACTGTTTTTGCTAAAGGATGCTGAATTGACGTCCGCTCCTTGTCGTAACAAATGCTCCACACAACCTGTGAGACCAATCATACACGCTGCCTAGAGGAGTCCAGTCAAAGGGCACAACGTATTCTGATGAGTCGAATGCTGAATCTGATTCGATAACATTGGCCTTAGATCCTGACGGGCTGTATCGTTAACCATCGTACCAGAAATCTATTATATGATGTGTAGATCTAATAATTAGTCCATCTCCACCAGATCGCGTGACGATGAATAGGTACTCTTGCTCTGAACAGATGAATCGGGCCAAGGGCATACTTCAATGGACTGCCAAGTTCAATCCACAACTAAAACTGCATTCTGCCCTTTAAATAGTGCTCGTTTGCCCTCATTCGTGCTAGCTAACAGCATGGGGGTAAAAGAGGTCACAGGTACGAGACTACCGATTTCAACCCGAACAATACGTCGACTAATGTACTCAAAGGAAATACACGATATTGTACTTTTAATTATGTTACGCGATACCCTGAGTAAATGCTCGTATAACGCAATTGGAGTATCGTGCATCGCGGATGCGTGCATCGCACGATAAAAGTAATTAGCTATTACAGTGAGATGAGAAGAGCGTCGTGCTCTAGATTCGAACCCGCGCATAGATCCTTCGCCCGTACTGAACGCCTACAGTCCGATATAACGTCTTGGGGACGATATTGGACGTAAAGCTCAAAACAGAGTTGTAATGACGACAAAGATGAAAAGGTTTTGAGCATCACTTTGATGAGAGCTACGAACTAAATCATCTCGTTTATGTGTTAGATATTGGGGCCTGACTAAGTTCGTTACTGCTAGCAATAACAACATTAAAAATGCTGATTTCTATTATAGATGAGAAACCAGACGACAGATGATTTTCAGCAAGGGTGATTGATACCTGCAGCGGAGTTTGGCCCTTGTAATTTTTTTGGTTCATTCCCACACAGGCGCCCTGAGCACGACAAATAATCTGCAATCGAACACACAGTGTGTTGTCAGTATAAATTGTACTTTCTACGGGAAATATATAGTTGTAGACTCATGCCAACATCTTAAAAACTTATTCCGTCATTGTTGCATGGACATTCTGTAACCGCTGCTCACCTCGAGAAGGGATTTACTTTCAAGTTTAATTGCGTAGTGAAATGGAGAGTTATTGTAATGGTCTGTTGTATCGACGCGAGCTCCCTGAAAAATAATAACATTACAGCCTATTGTAGGTAATAGGTACAATGAGAAATTTCGATATTTTTTTAGTCTACGTATTAGACGACCTACCGACTTGTATTGAACAGGTATAGAATGAATAGGGTCCGCACATGACGTTCCGATACGAAATGTTGATACACATAATCCAGATAGTCGGCATCCCGTCTGTACTGGCCACCTAGATTGCTATCACATTTATTTACCAAGGGCATGTAGTTGACGAGTAGACGCATTTTCGACCGAGAATGGTTATTTATTAGAAGGAGCCTTTATCACAACTGTACCCTTTTCATTCGCAAGGAACTCGAAGTGATCTAAAGATAGAGGTAAGCTTGACTAAAGACGTTCTATTGACGTAAATTATTAAAGACGTAAATTATTGACTGGCCGACTTCAACATATAGCGTCGTTATCTGCCCTGCTCTATATTACGTGTCTGATAAGATTCAGCACTGTTCTTCTACAGCATACGCAATACAACTCTCAGTACTTACCTGGTCGACAAGGAGCTGCACCACTGGAGTGTTCAGGCTTTCGATAGCCATTATTAGCGGGGTGCGACCCTCCTCGCACACTTCGTTTAGGTACCTAACACACAAAATAGGTTCCAAATGATCAAAATGGCTCCAAGCCCTCTTAAACACAACAGACACGAGTTCAGACCAGAGCGAGTACACAGTTCGCGAAAAATACATTTGCTCTGGGTTAAGCTAGACAGACCTTCACCCGATTCGCTTTGTGTTGATGCATGTCCTATGCGTTTGTTTTGTAACCGTGCACGACAGGCATCCGATGTGATGTGTTTAGCAACTTCTTCAAAGATCTTGCCCCGTCAAAGGAAACACGATAGAAGACGAAACTCAGTGTTGGCACAACGCAAACCTTCCCGTTTTCTTCGAACGCAACGATTTAAACTACTGTTCGTCTGCTTGCTCGAATCGGTGCATTCGGAGGGTCCTTTTTGAAATCTTAATAAATAACCATCGTTTCCAAAATAGAAATCTCGTTCTTTTTCTATTATACCTCGTTGCTAAGAACGGCAACACGTAACTTGCCTGCTGTTCTATGTTAAAAGAAAAAGCTGAACCGACTTCAAAGGATGAAGTACTTTTTATCAAACTAATCATATCATCTTATAAGAAAACGATCATACTTTCACAAAGCTAGACATCGATTAGCTAAGATCTCCCTTCGCTATCCGAAGGCTATCCGAAGCTAAGCGTCTAGAAATAGAAAAGGCCAATTACTGACGAGCCCTTATAGCGTACCCTTCTAAAATCCAGTTGAAAAACTCAAATGGACCTTTTCTTTTATTTTGAACTATTACAGGAATTAAAGAGCTCAGCCTGCCTGCCGTCAACGATGTTCAGTAACGCGTCCGTAGGTTCAGCAGCGTCGATTCAGTACTTCAAAGGTTGGAGTAAAACATGTAAAACCTACCAAAGAAAAGTTCAAAGCTTTTGCTTCAAGCACTATCCATGTGGACCGATTAGAATTAATGTCATTAGTTTTCAAATTGAAGCATTATATTATAGTTACTAATAATTGTACGGCTTCAATATCAGCGATAGTAATAGTGGACGGAATTTTACCTAGATATCTACAACGTCCACTTTCCAGTTAGTTTATTTAATTTATCCCTTCGTAACTAGGAGTAGCTGACAATTGGGAGTATACTTTTGCAAGATCATGTACCTCGCGACGAGTTGATGTTTCAGCACGTCCAGCTGATTGTGCACGGCTGCCAGATGCGCAATTGTCCATGACGGATGCTTTACCGCCGAGTGCATCCATTTGCCCATGAGGTCTCTACCGGGGAACGAGTCAGTTGCCCGAACCAGCACAAAGATTTTCTCTCGAAACTGTTCAAAAAGTCTGAGTCCATCTTCTTCTTTCTCAAAACGCCGTAAACTATAAAGACAATAACGAAACACCAGATCCAGAGCGATTTTAGGTTAATCGATCACTACTGCTGAAGTCGAACGAGCGGTATAAGTACGAACATCTTTTTTCCGTTTTTTTTTTTTTTTTTTTTTTTCTATCGTAGGTAAAATAGTAGAACAAAATTGTATTACGGTCATAACGATAACATTTGTACAGCAAGCATAACCGAGAACGCACCTCGCTACGTTTACCTCACCTGCCTTAACCCCACCCAATTTACACTGCTTTTCTACGTGCCATAAATATACAGTAAAAGAAAGCCAATTACCAAGGATACTTGTAAAATATTCGAACTATATTACGCGTCTGTGTCACTAAATCCACAGTCGAATCTATAATAAGAGAGAAGCGGCGCTAGGGGTATACAAGATACAGCATTTTGAAAAAACTACTTAATCGCATATCAACGAAGCTAAGGGCAACACTGCATTTCATCTAACTGAACGCAGAATAAAAATGCTATCAATAGTAGGTATTTCAGTACTGCGTGTAAAAATGGAACATGATGCATCGTTCTTCGACAGAATCTCTTGGTAGGAATGGGGGCACTGTGCCATCTAACCTGAGGCCACAATCTTTCGCTTTGGGGTTTCTGAAGATGAGATCGAATTTTGGGGGTTTGACCTCCTCCTTCGGTCGATCCTTTTTTTCTTCCCGTTCCTTGCTACTATCACGAATGTTAGTGAGGAGTCCAGCTCTGCAGCTTGCCAATGTCATTTCTTTGTTATCTTTTTCTTTCTTGTGCTCTCTTTCAGGGACGTCGGGAAGCTCGTACAAAACCAACTCCTCCGTTTCCGTCACGATCCTACATTCTCTATAGAACGACAGGCGCACATCACGAACTTCCGTCGGGTCGTCGGTATTGCCTGGAAGTGGACAATACTATTGATATTGCAGAGCCATATAAGCGATTGGTGTCGCATGGACGTATACACTTGTATTCCAAAAAAGTATGGTATTTGATATTTCGTTAATTGCATATGCTATAGTATATAAGATCTCCGTGTAAAAGTATCTACGTGTCGAACTGAAGTTCCAGGTCCTGTGTTACTACTAGCGTACCCGCAAACCCCTATACTATAAAATAAGAAAGAGGTCAGATTATAATTTCCAATGTCTCCCATGTTGTTACATGAACAAATTCTGAGCATAGTATATGGAACTACACGACCGTGCAAGTCTTATATGAAGACGAGGATCGAATCTGCTGATTACCCGACCTCTCAATTTTGTCAGCCACCCTTCTAAAGTAATGTAATACAGGACAGGGGAGACCGAGTACCTGAAACTTGTTGAAGATTCACGTCAAAAATGTCCGCTATAATATCATAACGAAAAACCCTAGTTACTTTTCATTCAAGTCCGGCAAAGCTCTGTAATCAGAATCGTAGCGGTAAGCGGAATCAATGGGATGTTATTCGTTGACCAGATTTATTTTGGCGGCGATCGCCGAGCACTGTGCTCCTACGGGGCAGATCCACTGAGAACCGCACCATACCGGCATGGGAATATCACAACACGTGACAACTACGATTTTCCGTTTATCCGTCGAGTGCGACCAGTCGGATTAGTTTTACTGTTTACAAGGTAGCGAATGCAACGATTTCACATTTGAGAAGTTGTTATATTCTTTTATCTTCAATATGAAGGACTAAGTAATTGGCTCAAGCAAGCATACTTCAGCACTAAGTATGCTTCCGTCTAAGCAAACCTAATATTACTAGGATTTGGTAGTATAGATAAAAAGCGAGTAGTAAACTTCCAAATAGGGGCGAAATAGCTAACTATTGAGTTATTATTAATGGGTTTCGGTCAACTGTTGACTATCTCATGGATAGGCCCTGCTTCGAATGACCGACCAATAGTTTCCAATTTTCAGTGCATGACCATGTCCTATTCGAACTCTAGTACACGATAACACGGAATTTACTTCACGATTCGTTCTGATATGTATGAATGCATTGGCAATAGATACCTTCTCTGCGGTCTGCTGTATTGGCAAAAAAACTACTTTTGGCAAGTTACTCTTATCGCTAAACTTAGCAATCTCGACAAACTAGCAATTTCGACAGAAAAGAACACCGTTTAATATGACGATAGTGATGAATAGCCAGCGATTGGATTACGAGCCCAGAGGGCACGCTGTACCCATTGTGGCTGGCCGCAGTTTCATTCGTTCGTTCGTTTTCCTTTGCCAAAAAAGAAATTTTGCTGACGCTAATAAGGTCTATAGGTCCTAAGAAGTGTGCGTAGACAACCTTTAGCTCTGAGGAACATATCCGTAAACTAAAAGTGCCCCCATGCTAGATCCGGACCACATCACAGGGTCCAGCTGGCTTCTAGAGTGAGGAATCAAATCATATGTTTGACTATACGAATAAGTTAGAAGGTGATCCAGGATGCAGACGTAGCGATTTGCGCGGCTAGTCTTAGATCAGCTGTTATCAGCTGATCTAAGACTAGCTTACCAAGACGATAGTGGTGTGCAAAGTGACCATGATTGCCCTATGAAAATTGGCTAGGAAAGCGGTAGAAGACACGAATATGTATGAAGAGGGACCGATGGCCTATGAATGGTTTTATTGCAAGAACTGAATGAGTTATTAATACGAGTTATTAATGTGATTCCTTTTCATCTAGGCATCTCTAATATCTAGGCACGCAATTTTCCTAAAATAATGCACGATATCAGCTAGTTGTTGCGTATGCCATAATTTTAGAGAGCACGTAAATTGCGGCGAACTCTTTAGTGGACTTCTCCATTCAAATCTCTTATCGTCTTAATTTTAGGCTCATAGGACAAGTAGCAGTTAATTTTTTTCCCCAAACATGTCATAATCACTGAAATCAAGACCAACTGGTAAAACAAGCATCCTAAGGTTAAGCATTGATTGAAACCTGCCTGAATATATGACATTTCACATTACTATAATTAGTGGACTCTTAAGATGTTTCCAATTTAGGAAATTTAAACTTCTTGTTGTTTTCTTTCTTTCTTCTTCTTCTTATTGTATATATTCTTATCATATTAGTCTCTTAACCTAAACTGGATGTTTACAGGTCAAAGAGCCTCCAACACGGGCCTTTTGACATTTCTCCATGTTGTTCCACAAGGTAACCTTTGGGAAAGGCTTGATTTTTCTTGTGAATCGCTAAAGACAATTGTTTACGTTGATGCTAGCAATTTTCATCGAAATGTAAAACATTCAGATGCTATACGAAACAATCCGAAAGAATGAGCGGTTTAGAACGTCTTCGTAATGCTTAAAATTTTGACTTTAATATGGTAAGATCGCTTACCCACTAGCAAGTCATTAGATTTCGACAAGACTTTTGGTCGAAACACCTTCCGGTATTCAATGATACACTATAGATACTGTACATTTACATGTACATCGATCGCCACTTACCGGTTACATTATAAAGATATGGGTTGCATGAACAGTCTTCGAGCAATCTATGGTCCCAGAAACAATCGGCTATTTAATACAAATAAAAATAATGCGTATCTTTTCAAAAATTTATCAGCAACAATAAATCGTCTTCCAGAAAAAAAAATAGGCAATAATATACCGTTCATCGTAGAGAAAATGTTTTCAAATGACTATCTACTGTCTGTCAAGTGCTATACGAATCTAAATGGTGCTATTCGCCAAGTGCGCCTATCTTAGCCTTTAAGACCGTTTAGTCGATGCTAAGTTTATGGCCGAGTTTACCGTGATACAGCATTGCCATAGAACGTTGCATTATGAAATCAATCAAGCAACGAAGCTGCAACATATCTTCTTCATAGCTCGCTTGGTAAGGTTTTCAAACTTCAATTAGTCTGGCAGGAACTCAATACCTGAATTGTACTAAATTGTAGCGTTTCACCGAAGAACTCAAGCAAATCGGCTGAGGTTCACGCGTTGTCAATAATGCTTGCCCACTGTCTCATTAAAGTGGACCATGTATATATACTGTTCACCGTAATTAGTTGTGCAATGAAGACAAATAAATTAATAAGTCTTAGTACATGAGTATTAGACAGTAACGATAATTAAATTTGATTTGCGACATTTAAAAATAAATGCCATGAATAATTATATAGTATATTTAATATATAAGTAGAATAAATTTGTTGATTTTTGCCATTGACACAAAGGATGATTTTTGAAAAGGTAGCCTAAGATGCTTGCAAATACGCTTTCTCAGTATTTACTTGGGTTAGTTTGCCCATCGGTTTAATAATTAAGAATAAGTTAAGCCCAGTTCTATCCGGCAATAAAACAATAACTACCGTGAGATAATCAGGTTCACTGAAGAAACGAGATTATAGTAGCAAAATTACAGGTCAATCGAAGCCGGAAAACCCAGTTGAACAACTAAAAGAAGATCATCAACGAAGTGCGGAAACAAAGTAATTTCACAGAGGTCACGACCTACGCGGGAGCAAAACGCAACAAAAATATTGCAATGGAACAATTACCGCTATTCCATGCAAGCAAAAGAGTACCGCAATCGTACCGCATCAAGACACAGCTCGAGGTCGAGCAACTTTGAAGTCGGTCTAGATTTGATCATAAAAATGCAAGGAAAATGCTAGGAAGCGCTCCGTGCATGAGTCCTTCGAACCGCTGAAAGTAAGCCTATGTATTCGCCACTTCATAAATCGATATGGGGTTCAGAGAACACTTTTAATAAAAGTGTTCTCTGAACGCAACTAATATGAGCATGCGTAGTTGCTTCAAATGATATATAGGGTTAGGTGATCTAGTAACGACCATGAACGGCTACATCACGATAATGTTTTGGTCCATGTCACCATCTTACGGGAGCCTTCTGAGAAGTAGCAGCTTCATTGAACGGCATGTTGTAAATGTTTTCTTATTTTTAATTCTTAGAAAACGCTAAGCAATGCTTAGCATTTTGATAAAATTGCACCTCGATCTACGCGTAATTAGAAGCTTGTCACTGTCTTGATAAAAGCATGAGTTTCGCAGGGTTTGCGTTGTCATATCACCGCACCGCGTTCGTTGCGGAGAAAAAGCGTTGTTCTTAAGAGGTGGACCGCAATGCTAAGTTTCGTGAACTTAAAGGATTAAGAAACACCCGATCCAGCTCTTGGTTGAACATGTAACGTCGTTTCGTTAAGTACTTATATTAATGATATTTAAATCTTCCTTCCATCCATTTTATATATTGTCCGTGTTTCCAATAACCTAAACACGATTAAATTTTTTGCCAAGTTTCTACTTTGTTATTAGGATGCAGTAATCGGACATCAGTGACTGACCTGACCACTGTAACCAGTAATATAGATACATTATAGCCTTTTATAGGGATACATCCGGTGATAATTAGCTTTAATTAGACAAGGAGTTGCCACGGCTGGCGCAAGAGTTTGACGGCCGTGTCCGTTGAAACATCTGCTTGCCATGGCTTTCTATCAGTTTAAATAGGTTTAAATTTCAATGGAAAATCAACCGATATCAATCCTAAAAACACTATCAACTAATACCAAGAGAGTTAAAAATATTTTACGGGCAACTTCGTCCATACGACTGAATGTGTTATACAATGTCTGTCCCAAAAAATGTTTACCAGTTTGTAAACTCAACAGTATTAAGCGAAATTCATAAAAAATATTACTACCAAAACCAGTTGCGTGGGCAGAACTCTGATTAAGAGCTGCCCGAAAGCGTAAATCACACATCAAAAGCCTCATAGAAGAACTATGTAGTAACAAATGGCAAGATTACATAGCTTCATGCGGAGAAACCGAGTAGAGTTTCATTTCTGCTCTGTCAAAGACGAGATCGTATATTGAATAGTATCACCGCTGGCAATGTAATCTGGCCGTCCCCTGTGTAACGTTAACAACAAAACTTTGTTAAGGTCTTTTATTATTCTGTCAGGGTCCACCAATAATATATGAATGTGTGTGTGTGTGTGTGCGTGCGTGTGTGTGTGTGTGTGTGTGTGTGTGTGTGTGTGTGTGTGTGTGTGTGTGTGTGTGTGTGTGTGTGTGTGTGTGTGTGTGTGTGTGTGTGTGTGTGTGTGTGTGTGTGTGTCTGTGTGTTGTGTCTGTGTGTATGTGTCTGTGTGTATGTGTCTGTGTCTGCGTGTATGCGTGTGTGTGTTTGTGTGTGTGTGTGTGTTGTGTGTGTGTGTGTGTGTGTGTGTGTGTCTGTGTGTGTGTGTGTGTGTGTGTGTGTGTGTGTGTGTGTGTGTGTGTGTGTGTGTGTGTGTGTGTGTGTGTGTGTGTGTGTGTGTGTGTGTGTGTGTGTGTGTGTGTGTGTGTGTGTGTGTGTGTGTGTGTGTGTGTGTGTGTGTGTGTGTGTGTGTGTGTGTGTGTGTGTGTGTGTGTGTGTGTGTGTGTGTGTGTGTGTGTGTGTGTGTGTGTGTGTGTGTGTGTGTGTGTGTGTGTGTGTGTGTGTGTGTGTGTGTGTGTGTGTGTGTGTGTGTGTGTGTGTGTGTGTGTGTGTGTGTGTGTGTGTGTGTGTGTGTGTGTGTGTGTGTGTGTGTGTGTGTGTGTGTGTGTGTGTGTGTGTGTGTGTGTGTGTGTGTGTGTGTGTGTGTGTGTGTGTGTGTGTGTGTGTGTGTGTGTGTGTGTGTGTGTGTGTGTGTGTGTGTGTGTGTGTGTGTGTGTGTGTGTGTGTGTGTGTGTGTGTGTGTGTGTGTGTGTGTGTGTGTGTGTGTGTGTGTGTGTGTGTGTGTGTGTGTGTGTGTGTGTGTGTGTGTGTGTGTGTGTGTGTGTGTGTGTGTGTGTGTGTGTGTGTGTGTGTGTGTGTGTGTGTGTGTGTGTGTGTGTGTGTGTGTGTGTGTGTGTGTGTGTGTGTGTGTGTGTGTGTGTGTGTGTGTGTGTGTGTGTGTGTGTGTGTGTGTGTGTGTGTGTGTGTGTGTGTGTGTGTGTGTGTGTGTGTGTGTGTGTGTGTGTGTGTGTGTGTGTGTGTGTGTGTGTGTGTGTGTGTGTGTGTGTCTGTGTGTATCTGAGTGTGTGTGTGTCTATGTGTCTGTGTGTGTATATGTCTGTGTGTGTGCGCGTCTGTGTTTGTGTGTGTGTGTATGTGTGTCTGTATGTGCGTAAGTATGTGTGTGTGTGTGTGTGTGTGTCTGTATACAACATGACTGCATGCTTTTATTTGTGATGGAGGACTGACCTGTTCCGAACGTGAGAAACTTCATGAGGGACATGACACCAGCGGTAACTTTCGGTGTAGTTGATTTCTTCCTGCTGCTAGCTCACAAAGTTCCCCCCTATTCCAATTGTGTGCATTGGCAACAATGTCTAAGCTAGCGGGAAAGTGGCTGTTTTTGTTATAGCCAGTGACTAGCGATACACCCAATGCACACCCAGCAAGCTGCTAATAAACGTTGACAACTGGCGCGCGCAGATTGATGACACGGAACTCCACGGCAATTCAATTCATAATGTGACAAATCACATCTAGCTTTGACTAATGCACTCGTCTATCAACGTCACCGTCACTGACAACACTATAACATCACAATACATGCACTGGCGGAAACTGTCGGCGATCGATAGGTATCCGTATTAACAGACACAGCTCAATACATCAGCGTAACGGTGGTTCACACGGCAATGCTCACGCGCGCTCCCAGACGTAACGTAATAACAAAACTCGCTACTTAGTAACGACCTGGGCTAGGAACAAGTACGACTTAACCTTTGGCAACAAAATTTCGTTTAGAATTTCGTCTCTACTCGTTATTTGATCTAAGTTCTTTTGTCGATGCTGTAAACAATGGTGGCAACATCTGTGGCCTAACGAGAAGTCGATGTACAGAAACAACGATATGACGTTAGTCGCCAAAAACAATCGAAGCGGTCCGAGCCTTGTGTTTCCTTAGCTTTCTCATAGTCAACTTTGATGGAGAGTGAATAGCGTTAGACGTCAGTTACTAGTATTGTGCGCTTACTAAAATCCGTTGACAGAGAACGCAATGGAGGCAGTGTCGTGCGTAACAGCTACCGTGACCGTTGTCTGTCTGAGTGCTCCGTGGAACAATATATAATACATTATGCGATACGCCGTATTTGACTATCTATTGCGGTGCAATTAAAATCATTTTCAAGCTTGCGTACCTCACGTCGCTATGGTGATTCCTCGTGCTGCCAAATGTTAGAGCGTTTCATGATTTCGATCTTCCTGGCATTCAGCCGTTCCCACCTGGAACAATACAGCTGATATGCTTTGGTGAAAATTTTAATAATGACGTATCTGTTTAGCACGATCGACGGCAGCCACTTCCGCCAGCATCCGTACCGCCATAGTTGGCTTAATTTTCACCTTTAAATTAGAGCCAGCAAAGCAGCTTCTACGTGCAACAGTCGAACTGGTAATGCAAGTTCATTAGCACAGAGACAGCGGACGGAGATTACCGTAGAGAGGTGAACGGACGCCAGACATTAGCGACGATGGCTAGCGAAGGACCGGCACTCGACTCAAACAAAGCCGAACAAATGGCAACCATCAAACAATAACACGCTTCTTATTGTTGTATTCATTTAACATTGTCTTGCCAGAACTCGCGCGACGTTACGTGAAAAGGACACATGCGGAGAACGAGACCGTCAAACTTGCTTATCCACTCGAGATTGCTGCTTACACAGATAAAAGATTTGTGTTTAAAAGAAAACGGTGGGCAAATATGCTACCCAGCCCACTGGAGTTTTCCTGGAATGAATCTTCTCTCCTAAATTTCGCATGCCGTAGCAGTAGACGTTGAATGGCTTCTATACTAAATGACGATAACAGCACAAATTCGGAGATCTACTACATTAAATAAACACTGGTCTTTACCAGCTGATCCGCGCGTTCATAGGAGGATGTTATTGCTCTACAGCAGACGACTGTGAATGTTTGTGATAATGTGATAACGGAAGACGGAGCTCTCCGTCGCACGATATCACTGCAACAATATGAATCATAGGTTCTTTGTTTCTTTCACACGATACCACTGTTTGATCTTCCCACGTCTGTAGCCTATCCTAGTAAGAGTTCGTCGACTGTTACATTAAATACGTTAAAACAACTAAATCGATCATCTTAACGGTACAGCAAACGACACGAAACACGCACAGTTCTAAAACACCTGAACAGTGCCGAAGAAACGGCCATTACCAATAGTACGTGTAGTCAGCAGATTAGGAATTCTGTCGAAACACAGGATATATAGACGTGCACAGGCCTTCGGGTGAGCAGACAAACATACTATTTGAAAAGTATCGCTAATTAAATCGCCAGTTGTCGATTCTCAACAAGTGAAAGGTAGACGTATCAGCGTCACTAGAGTGGTCATTGATTCTCACAGCAATCGCTGACAGCAGTGACTGGCAATAGCCTTTCTGTGGGCGATTTCGTCTGCCCTAGTCACGGCGTTTGGTGCTCCTTCCTTGCCAGCAAATGACGATTGTTAGTGATGGTAACGGCAACACTGACTGGCTGGTCTAGCGGTTACCAAGTGTCTCAAACTGTCCCGTTCGACGGGCGCGCCAATCAGAATCTCAATGCAGCTGGCGTTCAACATCAAGGCTGCTGGTACACACAACAGCAGCGGCCGCGGTCGCGGCCGTAGCCACAAGAGTGGTCGTGCTGGTTCAGCAATAGTCTGCAGTCTTTACCAGCTCCTCGCGGGTCACACACCTACGCGCAGATAGAGCTAAACAGTTGACATCACCCTTAGTATCATCTTCATACCGCCGTCGCAAGATTTACAAAGAACACATTGAGTTTTGTTGTTGCTGTCGTAGTTTGTGTGCTTGTCTTTCTTTCGGTCTTTCTGTGCGTGTGTGTGCGTCTGTCTGTCTGTCTGTTTGTCTAGCTTTGCGACTTCGCTAAGACGAAAGAGCGAAGCGCGAAGCGCGACGCGCAAACGGCCACGACTTTCAACACCAAGCAACCGCGGCGACACAAACTAGCTTAAACGGGGCGATGGAGGGGCGCGCACGACCATACACGCTGAAGATGGAGAAACGAAAAGCTTGTCGCTTTGCGTAAATAGCTTTCTGCTGTCTTTTTGTTTCCAGTGAAGGCTGGCTTCTCTTTCTTTTCGCCGCGCGCTCCTTTATGGCTGTGAGAGATGCGGCGGGACACTAGTTCATACTTTCAGTTTTCACTCAGATACTGTGGTGAAGTTTCTGCTATTCTCCGTTGAGCATTGTCTGTCTGTCTGTCTGCTTGTCCATCCATCCGTCCGTCAACCTGTCTCAACCAACCGTCTTTTTCCATTAGTGTATTACTGTTTTTTTTGGCTGACGTTCTTCTCTTGCCTTTCCTGTTTCTCTTTCTTGTCGCGCGATATTGCGGGTAAGACCCGCCTGTCAAGAGGTATTCGACCGTTGGCTACCGCCGTTGGCGTTAGCCCTGCTAGCTAGTACCGTATTATCGCCTTTGAAGCCTGCACGACGAAGCTAGCGGCTTTCATTTGTCCGCTGCTTTGGTCCGATCACTCGTGGATAACACATACGAGACGCGCATTGTAGTCTATGGGTAAGCAGTTAGCAGTGTCACAGTGGCTGACAGCCAACGGAAACTATCGTTTGTGCTTGGGGGTAGCACGATGACGTTGAATAGCACCGCATAGAACAATGAGCTGCTGA
This sequence comes from Varroa destructor, assembly GCF_002443255.2. NCBI lineage: Eukaryota > Metazoa > Arthropoda > Arachnida > Mesostigmata > Varroidae > Varroa > Varroa destructor. The sequence continues at coordinate 7,660,055 of NW_019211460.1, read as the reverse complement.
ACGGTCAGCCATGCGCGTGGCGCCGCTCTTCTGGAGAGGAGGACAGTATAGCCGAAGATGACGGCTGCGTTCAGCGACGATAGCTGTGAATCGGGAGTGACTGCCTACGCTGATATGGGCCGTGAGTGTTCTGGGTCGCGGAGTGCCACCGTATGCTCGCAGGACTCACGGATATCAGAGAACAACTCTGTCGTGACGGCTAGCGCCAGGGAGTGACGCAAAGAAGAAGTTGTTCAAGTGGAGAAACACAAGGCTTCGTTTGCTGCTATGGTGTTATAGCGTACGCGTATCCCCTTAATGATATCTGCTTATTCAACTGATGATCTTCGCAAATTCAAAACAAGCGTAGGGACTCATTTCGTGCTAGAAGGGGCCTTCTGTCTAAAGCAACGCTTAATCAATTATTTATAACGCACTCATGTGCTGAGCGGCGTTGAAGAACTGAAGAAGAAATAATTCAACTCCGCAAATTTGAAATACGGATAAAGTAATTACTTATTGGCTGTCATGATTGAATAACGCAAGTTTAACTTCGCCTGAGTGCATGGCATGTACGGGTTTCAAAGGAAACGGATTCCACCAAGCGGCGCAGGCAAACGATAGCGAGTATCTTTGCTAAAGAAAACATGATTACTTTAAATTTTAGTCTTAATAAAACTATTATCGCTATTATAAAAGTTTAAAAAAATATTGAGATATTCTGCAATCATAGTTTTATTATCTACCGACTGTTAGGCAATATATTCAAAGGTTATTTATAGTTTATAATTCTTAGGGACCAAGTAGGTACTTAATAATAAAGGACCAAAAGGTCAATCGAAACCTCAGCATCGTACTCATGAAAACTCTTATAACAATAATGTAGCAACTAATATTAGCCGCTACGTAGCATATTAAATCCTTTCAAGCCTTCGGAAGCAGAAAAAGCAAAAAAGCAGAATGTGATCTTAACGTGATACTTAGCTTGTCTGTCTCAATCAATGTTATCAATATAAGCTGGAGAATGGCGAGCGAAAACCTAGTAAGAATAACAAGCGATCATTACCTGGCATCAAGGTAGATCTCAAACGTCGTCTGAAAGATCCTAAAAATGCCCAAAATTTGATCATTCCCAGTAGGATGTCGGGTCCCTCAATTTCCGCGATTTAAAAGTACAGTTCTGAGCCTCACATCGCCACCAAAAGACGAAGCTAATTCTATTAGGCTGTCTCATCGACGTAATGCCTTTTGCATTGCAGGGGTGAATTCGTAGATCAACCGTTCCACAGCCAAACTTCCTCTACTATACTGATCTAGATAAAAAAAATTTAGATCCAGACTAGCTATCTTAAGTTCTAACAGCGGCTAACTCGCAGACGCCTGTGAAGGTATAACTTCGTTTATTTAATTCTAACTAATATTATGTTTAGCACCTGAGGATCTTATCCTTTTTCTTATTAACCATTGCGTGATTCTACTATCGTCGGCTGTTTCTACCAACATAATTAACCAGACTTATCAATTAGTTACCATACCACAACTTTTGAGTTGTGCTAAAGTGATACCTACTTACGTTGCGTAATACTAGAGAAATACGAAAATATCGTGGAAGAAATAGCAGGAATTCAGTGCCAACAGTGTTTACGTAATTGCACGCTTAATTATAAATGTTTGTGTAACGTTGGTGTTACGATTACGTGTTCCTAATGGCACTAATTAAAAAAAAACATGCTGGAACAAAATGCTTATACATGTTTCCAAAATAGATAGAAAAAAAAAAAGATGACACGGACAAGTGCTCTACAACACTAACTGCAGAAGACATCTACATTCGAAAAGAGAGAGTAACACTTTTTTTCTCGTTTCGCCAAATCACGTATATTTACACGTTTGTTGCGATACCACTGCAAACATTACACCGTTTCCTTTATATCCGTCTTCATTTTAGAAACCATTTCAAATAGATAGCTAAAGTCGAATCGACCTCGTCGTTTGCAGGAAGCAGAAAGCGCTTTCGGCTAAATAACACCGTACTCTTTTCTAATATATA
>NW_019211460.1:7630003-7657926 GCF_002443255.2 Varroa destructor | reverse complement strand
ATATGCAGAAGTCTAAGAACATAAATACTTAAATGTTTTATCTTATTGTTCGCAATGTCTCGCCTGGCATGGAGGTGTCGGAACCTATACGGAAGCAGTTACCTGACATTCGCCGCTCAAGTGGCCTTTCGAGCGTTTGATACATGAGAATAGAAAACATCTCTCCTAAACAGCTACCCGAAAATATGGTCTTTAAACGTTTTCGCAACAGAAGCCAAATAATGGACATAGGCTTAGTCTCGAATTTTACGTCCGGTATCAACGTTAGACACTGACGGCTGGCTGGCTTGCAGCCATCCGTTTAACTTAATGTCTATGGGTCGCCAACTAGCCTAGAGAAAAAGCATCTCTTTAAATTTAAATGATTGCATACGCTGTAACTCATCACTCTAGTAAGTAAGAAGGCCTAGATTGTACGTGACATGTTTGATTTGATAATTTTAGTCGTACATCATTCGGGCTGATATAGAGGTTCGAAAGGATACACGGCCCTGCTGATGGATAGTTTAGCGTACCTAGGCAGTCCCATTCCTGCTCCTAGCATGATACTCCTGACGCAAGCGGTAGGTTTCATCATGTGCGCAAAAAATCTGCGTGTATTACCTGGACGGCGAGCACATTTTACCAAATACCAAGCATTTAATCATACTCCACGCAGCGAAATGCGATTTACTATCTGAACTAACGTAAAACACAACACGATGTTGCAAAACGTCGAAAGGGAATTTCTTATCAAAACAAATGCACTCCGCCAACGAAAAAAAAAGCACATGGAAGGTTTATCGGGGTTTTTATATTTATGTGTAATTAAATACCCGCTATATGGAACGCACACAGTAAATCTTATGATTGTAACCGTTAGGGAACATTATGAAAGCAATTTCGTTGGTTCGTACAGCTGAATAAAATTATGGTGTTACAGAGGATCGAGACTAACAGCCTCTCAACATTTTGACTTGATCGTAGGAGACTTCTGCCATTCGCAAAAGTGTATGATAAGAAAGTGTTTATTTTCAATGAAATTCATTCTGCATGTTACATAAAGCTTTTTAGGCGCTGCATCGAAGGCGCAGACCTTCTGGATCATGATCCTTGTACGCAATAGATTATATCTAGTATCATGTCAATGTGTGTTTTTTTTTATTTTTTTCAGGTGCTATTTTATGCTCCGTACAAGGTTTATCGTGCCTTGGAAGTTATTTACGAACAAAATAACAGACGCATTTAAGTCAATCAAATAGGTCATACGCAGGCGATTATGGAACGTTTCGAAATTGACCGTAACTAGCGTATATTGATCTATGCGACATAGATAAACTAAGCGACATTTAGAGAGTGTTCCTAGTTTTCCTATATCGATGCTTGAAAAAGCAATTCAAATTACGATCAAGTTTGGGTGACGTTAAAAAGAACCTTGTGGCTTTGAAAATTTCGGATCAACCTCATGAAGTGGTTGAATAGCGAAGCGTTTGTTGTTTGACACTATAAGAAAATATTGTATGGGAGTGATGCGACAGGTCTTTAGTGAATAGTTAGCACAAGGATCTACATTGTAGTTATCTGTACATGTCTAGAGGAGAAGGCGAAAGTCGCTAATCTATGCGCATTTTAGTACTGGAAAGGAAACCAAGCGGCCGATACCGCACTTACACTACAACAAACTTGGATTGTTATTTTCAGCATTTTATAAACTTACAATAGCATGTACAGGATATTTCTTAACGGTGGCATTCTAAGTAAAAACAATTTCCTTATGTCCTCTCATGACACACTATATAAATTAATTAAACAATATGAACAAATAGAGAAATGTACTTTACCTAAGTAGATCAGTAAATAGGTCTAATACTAACTAGCAGCGAACAAGAAATGAAATTAAGGGAGACTGCTTTTTATATACTATATGAATGGAAAACTATAAGGAAGTACAACATTTCATTATCTTGTCGGAATTCTGATATTTTCAAAAAAAAACTTATATATTAATTAATTAACAGGAGATGTCATAGCCCAATGTCAAATTTTGATAAACGTAAAACGTTTCTTTTGATCAAAAACATATGTACATTTATTTACAATTCAAACAACTGCCCACACGTTCATTGTGTCAGCGTCTGCCGTTTTACATAAAACAGCAATGATATTGAATTAGCATCTGTGAACGACACAATGGAGAGAAAGTTCATCTGTTACGCCACATCTCCAAATTTTTGGCAAAAGTATTTAAACAGATTTATTCACAGTCTTGTTTTGTTGTGTCTTACGATATTCAAATCCGATGATTTCTCACTTACCTCGCACGATAAGGGATGAAGCCCATGCGCTCGTCTTTTACACAACCGACGTCAAGAGTGAGCTCCGACATAGGTGCTCTTGTGGAATAATGTATTGTCCTGTCTCGAGAAAAGTATGCATTGGTAGTGGCCACTCATTGTGACCAGTGGTTTCCTTACCCTAGGATCCGTTCTCTCAGGGAATAAATCCCGTACTAACGTATAGTCACTTTTAAGTGAGTAATTCGTCGCCAACGTTATCACTATTTTGGAACGTAAAGCTAGAAATAGGCACTAGTGAGGACAAACGGATCAATGCCATGCCCATTTTACTATCAACTGCTACAGCGGCCTATTAATTAGAAAAGCTTTTAGCTCTAGTTAGGCCTAAGAGGACAGTAGCTTCTGTTTCACCGGGACACATTGTCGCGTAGCTCGTAAATCGGGTTTCATGCAAACACCCGGCCGTATGAAGTAACATTTAACGGCGGTATCGGACACAAAACATTTACTTATTTATTTGTGACTCTTTGTAATAGAATGTCCTGCAGACAATGCAAATGAACCACATTAACTAAGTTCCTAGGTTAGCAAAATAATTTTGGGGTACCGAAATAAACGCCGATGTTGACGTTACGTCTCGTTCCGTGCTAGCTGTCTAAAGCAATCTTGCGTATCTATAACTACCAACCAGACAGTGTTAGAACGCGACTCGGAGATGAGTAAATCGGAAAAGAACCCGGTTACAGCAGGTCATATCATGCTAGTATTGGCCAGTGCGTGCAAATCCCTTTTATGCTGTGTCATCCAATAAAGTTGCTGAAGGGTATATGTCTCAGGGTATTCGTGCTGTTGATCGGCCGAAATGAAGGCGTTCGGATTAAATCCTGGCGGTATTCCGTATCCTGCAGCAGACGACGCGACTCCCATCGCAAGATAATGGGCTGTGTATTTGGCGTGCTTCCGGATTACGCTCATACGCTATACGAAACAACACCAATGGCAGACAGTGAAACACGTTAACTCTTCTGGCCGATTATCGCTTCAACGAGGGCAATCGACGTTTTATTCCATCGAAATATAATAAATGATAGATAAAATAAGTAAATTAATATTCATAAGAAACTTACCTTCTGTTTTCGGCTTTTCTTTCTTGCTTTCGGACCTATGGGAAGCTTAAAGCGCAATCGTCTTTGTTGACTACGCTCCGGTTTGTCGGAGTCAAATTTTCTGTATGGCCTATTCAGCATGCGGCATATAGCATTGACAATGTCCTGCAAAATTGAGGTGTTATGTTAAGCATTAAAAGAAGTATTCTGATTCCGTTTAAAAGCAATTTCAGCAACAATGTTAAGCTACCACATCCGTATCTATAAGAAAATATCTAATAGTTATTGACTCTTGAGATCTAGTGCAATTGCAGAAGCTTAACAAGAACATTTATGTAAATGGGAAGTACAATGATGTAAACACTAATAATATTAATAAGCACATTAATAAAGAGTAAATGAGACGGTCTAGTTTACCTAAGCTGTTTGGAATAGAAGGTAGGGGTAGTCAAAAAGGCAGGGGAATAGGAATTACCCAGGTGACGGATAAAGGGCATCGCTGATGAGAGACATTTTGAAAATTTGGGACACCGATATCCTTTAAAAGAATGGAGAAAAATTTTCAGCCTATAGAGATCTAATGGTTAGCATTTTAACGTAAAAATAAATGACAAAATTAGATATGAGGAGGGATTAAGTGAGCGATTACGAGAGTGCAAGGGGTCTAGACTAAAAGGACCCCAGCGGTCGATCCCCCGGAAAACCTCAAATAATGCATTGACGGGTAAGTTAAGAAGCAGAAGCATAGCTTATAGAGTGTGGAGATTTCGAAAAGAGTATAGAGTAGGCTGCAATTGGACAGAAGAAGTATGGTAACTTCGAATATGTCACGTATGGTCAGATTGTTCGGGACGGTTGTTTACACGCAAATCCACTGAGCCCATTAATAGAAAACGTTATTTCCTGCTTGAAATCATATATCGTCGAGTATCAAAGGCGCTCAAGCAGTGCCAAGTAATGAAAAAAATATATTTTATGAAACTTTATTGAAATATTTATAAGATTCTATGGAACAATGTTCAAGATTGGCCGATCTAATTTAATAACCGCTCGATAATAGTAGTAATTATATTGCGTTGACTATGCAAGGGGTCGACTTGGTATCTGCTTTCACATTTGAACTCATCTCGTCTAGTTGAATACGTTTAAGATCGACAGGCATATAGCTAAGTTAATAGAGAGAAGAGTTGATGTTTTGTAGAGGGTAGTAGGAGTGTAGGTGTTTGTGTTCACTCAACATTACGCCAAGACCCCTCACTAACCTCTTTTCTTAACAGACGGAACGGTACGTTCTTTGATCTTTCATCTACGCGAAGTCCAGCGAATACGCCGTCCGGCTCCTCAGGAGTCAGACTCCAGATTATCTCATCATTACATTTCGGACGACTCATTTTGGCAAACTTCGCCAAGCGTTTGATTTGCTTTATACTCTTTAAAAAGCGGGCGACAATCTTTGGCATCTTCGTGGCTCCTTTGATAGACTCCCTAATGCATAAATCGTTTCAACGGTCTAATGGTTCCCGCTGTTACTAGAATTTGAAATATTCAGAAGAATGCGTAGAGTTACATACGGAATTTCGATAATCACACTTTATTATGAGCCGAATTTGTTATGCGTGAAAGGGTTTCCTGATTGTTTTTTAGGCGTCATTTCACACACAACATGTCCGACGGTACGAACAGCACTTTTAAGAAATCAGGTTTGCCTTTCGTCTGTAAAAAAAAACAATTTTCTTTTCCATGGGTTTACCAACCTAGAATGGAGCTCATGCAATTATATCTGTTTTGCTCCTGCCAGCACCACTTCTCTTCACAAATACTGTTTTAGGCCGAGTGAGAGGTCACAGTGTTCGGCACGTACTGAGCTTCCGTAAACCTTTTTAGAGGATCGTTCTCCTCTTGAGTAAGCTTCCTGTGACATCCAGCCTTAAGGAGTCGAAGGACTGCGTCGGCGCGCCGTTGACCGACGCGTTTTTGTTGTCGACACTTTTTTCTTGTATTCGTGGTTTAGCGTATAGAAATGCTTTCAACATTTACCCGTAATGTCATAAAGATATTGGCAACGGATGTCACAAACACTAAGCAGTCTTTGCTAATTGCGACGAGCTACTTGTACAGTATTTAACAAACTAAAAAAGAATAGCGATCTTGGTGAAAAGAAGAAAGTCGTATAAAACCAAAGCACAAAGACCCGGCAAAGTCGGCCAAAGAAAAGGGACTTCTAAAATTTACTCTGTCAATATACGTAAGATATTTTTTTACGACGAGAAAAGGCAATGGGTCGTTCCTTCTATATAGCTCGATTTATAATAATAGTAGTAGTAATAATAAAAGTCCCCGGCCGCTTGTCGGTATCGTGCCATGTGGCAAATATGATCTTGATGACAGCAGCTGAAAACAAAAGTCGTTGCGGTTTACAATGCCTCACCATGACGTCTAGTTCAATGAATGAGAAACGAAATAGTTAAACAATACCTGTCTTATTTCATATACAGTATCAGAACTACACAGAAGCTATGCTACATATCTGATCGGTGAATATGCGTGCCGGTAGAACCGTTTCTGGAATCGCAAGATCAGACGGCGGAAAGATCTACCAACTATACTTTAGTAGTTGAACACAACTTCTACACCTTAAGTCTTTACTTGCTCGCCATGTATGCGAGGTTAGCAGGTTTAATTGAAGTTTATCACGAGCAGATAAGTTTGTTCGCAGCAGTTGGCACTTTTTTCTATTGATCGCGCTTTCCTTAAACGCGACTGCACTAGCTGCAGGCTATTCTAGCAGTATTTAACGTTGAAATCTGTTTAAAAGATGCTTAACCTTACGACCGCGAGCGACTAAGGTGTGTGATCCTCTGGCAAATCACGTTTGCGTGAACTGTTTACCTATTTATCATTCCTATGAAGCGGGAAGCTCAATTACTGTCTGGTTACATCAACTGTCATTAGGTAAAATGTTGGGTTACCTCTACCGCATCGTGAAGATTAATAATTTTGGTACATTTTATTTGGATATATGGCATAGTGTACGACCTCGCTTCTCTTAGAAGGACAATTTAGGAATCTACGGCATAATAGAGTTCTGTATTGGTAATACAGATGTGATTACGTACACAGACAAACAAACAAACGATATATCACAGATGCATAAAAATGAACTCGATGGCTTCCACGTGCATCTTATGATGCTTGTTTTAAGACAATAGCAAAAGGATATTGATAAAAGCCCAACGAATAGGATATTTCGGCATTACATTGTGGGGAACCGCTGTTGTCCATCCTGGGTAGAGTCTAGCGCAGCGACCTTTTCCCATTGAAATTGAGTGGCGGTCGCTCGATTGACGTCGTATGACTGATGGTCGTGTAGAGTGAAGCTCTGGTGAGATCGAGATACCAGCTATCACCATCTTTATGATTATAGACAACGCGACACAGTGTTTATAGCCTATGCGTGTGTGTGTGTGTGTGTGTGTGTGTGCTATGAAGTGCTTGCGTTTGATCGTTGACTAAGTGGGAAAAGGGAAAAACTTAGTCGGTAAGTTAGTCTTTTGTTTGTGATACAAGATTAGCAGCATACCTATATCATTGCTCGTCCATGTGGTTCGGAGATTGCTGCTTCGTGGACCAACAAAAAATAGAATATATTCTTCAATACGCTAAAAGGATATTGCTCAACACCGAATACGGGAACAACGAATGGCTTGAACCTACTATGTGCTATAATCGTAAAGTTTGATTTGGTAATTTCGTATGAATTTTCCTCCGATGAAATTTTCATTTCTATTGGTACGGTTTTTACTGCTTTAGCTATTATTGCCTGCGTCTCCTAACAGGATCACTATCGGAATTACCTTCTTGGACTACCCACCATGTTGCGAATATACGTTAGACCATTCGCGGTAAGTCCGCATTGAAATACCCGCTGTTAATGGGGGAAGATGTTTCCTATTTTTAAGAACTAAAAGAAGTAGCATTTGGAAGACCCTGATGATAGGAGGTACCGACTGTTAAATAGCTTGAAAGCGTGGACGATTCTACACAGATTGTCAATGCGGAGATGCTGTCTCGTGCTTGTGACCAGTAATTACGCACTGGGGATACCGCAAAAGATTAGATAGGTCCTTTAGTAATTATTAGCAAATGACAGATTTTACCGGAGAAACTGAGACTGCTCTAACAGTCTAACCAATCCACACTCGTCATTTCTGTTCTTTTAAATGTGACCAAGTGTCTAAACAACATAACCTCATTTGAACTACTAGATTAAGTGCTAAATTCAGTGTAATTATATGGACATATATTGCAATGGTGAACAAAACCGTAGAAATTTTAGCTAATTGAAAATATTACCTTGTTATAGGTAAATACGGCCGATTATAAAATTTCATAAGCTTTACATAAGCTGGAATAGAATGATGTTTTTAATATGTCTAGGGGGTACTCTCCCATTTTTTATATTTTATTTGCTACAGGACTTCTGAACAGCCATATACCTATTATACGTATTTCCATATGTAATTTTTCTATCTGTGGCTTCTCGAAGTAAATCAATGGTGGGGTTTGCTTGCTCGCCTGCTTGCCTTTTAGGGCGTGGAAAACCCTGTAGTCACACGGACTTAGCTTAGGAAATTAAAGGGGTTGAATACTTATTTACTCAATTAAAAGCTGTGTGCTTTTGATTGTGGTATCAGCAATCGATGAGCCACTCAAATGACTCCAGATTGTGGACTGCATTTATTGCTTTATTTTCGGCACATATCTCATAGTAGCAAACGCCACTGATGCTTATTGCACCCGAACGTCCAAACCTACTCGACACTGCCACCGAACTCGATTTTTCTCTTAAGCGATGCTGCCCTCGTCTAGTCCCTCTCCGGCTGGTTGTAGAGGTTGAGGCATGCCTTGTCTATGGTGGTCGTATGCTCCAAACGGGCTTTTTGCCGATTGAACTTCCACATAACGCGCGTCCAATTGGCCTGGGTCATTTATTCTTGCTCACTTTTTGTATTTTCAATATTTTAATTCTGCAATCCGGTACATATGAAATGTCATATTTAGCCGAGAGCAACCTAAGGCTTCAGACTCTGTTTGCAGCAACACGTTTTTGTTTTTTTGGCTCCCGATATTTATTCACCTCCTCGTGGCCTTCAACACTTCATCTCCGTTCTTGAAATGTTTGCCCCACTGTGCTTTCGTTTAAAGCCTAGTTGCCAGTCGTTCTTACTAGTCTTCATCATTTGTTGATAAATTTCCGCAGCGCTATGGCGTTTGAGGAACAAAAACTTGACACTGAGCTTTGATTTTCAAGACTGGAAAATGTTTTCCCTTCTGAAATCGTTTCTACTTGAGTCAACTGGTTTTTACTCTGAAGATTTTAGAAAACTGGAGCATTTACCAGCCAAATTTCGTCTGCTAGTAGCCTGTTGTTCAAAGGTTATTCAATCTCAAATAATTATCATATATTTATAGCGGGAGCTACTATACGAATGACTTGATAGGACACTGCATATATTATTCACACGACCCAGCCTTGCCTTTACCTCTGTATATATACTCTGTAATTGTTGAATATGAATCACAGATTTTGGCCTTCAGCGAAATTTGTCAGAAATGGCCCTCAATAACAACTTGGCGTTAACTTCCATTGTAGAACCTCAACACTAGATGATATTTTTACGAGTTTCGCCATAGCAGCTTGTTTCGTAATTAATGCTATAGAGGACATTGTTTAATTATCTGTATTGTATCTTTATTGCCGATTGAAAAGACCGAACGGCCTGGGATTATGGGGTAGGGTTTGCTTTTATGCTAGCAGACGGTAACTATTTGGTAGTGAATTAAACAATAGTCGTTTATATTTACTGTTTTCGGATATTTCAGTTTTTCGTCTGCTAACGATGACGTGCTAAACACAGTCAACAATTAACTCTCTTTACATTATCATAGTTCTGTTTTTCTGTTCGGATTTCGAGGGCATATATCTCGGGTGACATTCTCGCATATGTCACATCGACCCTTAACCAATATCATTAAAGTGCGAAAGCGTCCCAGAAAACTTCCTATGCATACGGCAAAAACAAGTCGAAAAAGCTGAGAAGTCCATACCCATCTAACAACTACCATTTTTCAATGGTAGTTTAAGGCAGTCGTCATCGAGGTAGAAGCGTCTATAAGATAGAAAGCTCCATGTCTAGCCCTAGCGAGCCGCGTCTTAGCAATCCTTTCAGCTATGAAGTGCTCGTCATGCACGTCTCGGTTATTTCGGACAATTTCGGCAGCTTTCGGATATCGGCGCGAATGGAACATATCCAAAAACTCTCTTTTTACCATTCGAGATAATTGTTTAAGCACATGATAAAACACCGTGCGATACGACTGAAGGATAATAACGAGCCCTTTCAGACGGAATATACGATAGAAAAGGGAAAAACTAGACAGATATATGATAGTAAACAACACGGGCCTTAACTGGCATTGCTAACGTCTTTCTAGCAAATGTCACAGTTAACATAAAGCGTTAAATCACAGTTGTTTACTTCTAGAAGTACGCGTATCGTCTAACTATACTTTCAATTCATTGTGTTTACACTAGTCCTCTGGTACCACGAGACGATTTCCGCATCGAATATATGTCTCAACCTTTGTTGATGAGTAACCGACGTTATATTTATTCTTTTGTGTTCTATTGTTAATATGCACTTTTTGCCAACGAAATGAGAACAATATTTAAGCACATCTTTATAATGGCTCATATACCATTGACTTAAATCGTTTATGTAATTGCCAATGGCATAGCAAGAACACTTTTTACAGTTAAGGTCCTTTATTATACGACAGCGCTTTACTACAGGTAGTTTTTAGCTGTTTGTTGCATAAAAGTTATGATTTAAAATACGTCAGAATGTTCTACAATGTTTCGCGTAGCTCGAGCGCCATTTATCCCTATTTCTAAATGCGTTCACGCAGCCTTCACAGTACCGTGTGATCTAGCCTTTTGCTGAGCGACGGTTCAAAATTCCATTTAACGCCTGATTCAGGCCGAAAAATAAAGCAGCTTCTTTCTTACCCAAACGGATACGGATCTTAGCTAAGCTTATCAAATGGCCCAGTCTGGTCTAGCTAAACGCATAGCCTTCACGATGAGATAGAGAGATTTCGCAGAACTCCGCTTCCTTCCTCAGAACGTCCAATAATTTCTATGCGCACTATAAAATCAAGTCCGGTACATTTATCTTACGCTTGAGTAATGTCTGTGTTATTATCGATTCACATGAATGAGGACGCTATTATATAGCTTGTGTCTGTAATATTTTGTAACTTACAATTATGGCACTAAACACAGAGAAAAAGTTTACCTCATTAAATAGTCGGGCAATACGTACACGGAAATTTCGACGCACAAACACTAACTTTGCATTGAGACAGTGTTCTGTCTTTTTTATCGTCGGACTGACACAAACAAAGTACGCGCAACATCAAAAAAATGACAAAAATACCACACACATCGTAACGGCCCTCTGTTTTTCCATCAGGGCTATACCCTAATATAATTGACGGCTGATGATGGCTGTCTCCGTCCTGGGTGCAGCGTATTTCCCGTTGTTATTGATCTACCGTAACTGCGCCTTTCGTTTCCAAGCCGCTGAGTTCGCGTCTATTGCAGAGCTGATCACTCTAAGCGTGGTCACTCCGACGACCGACGTGACCATAATTGAGCCAACTACACTGACCAATTATTGGCCGGTTCACTTGGCCGCGTTGCTTCGGGAAGGAAAAAAATGGCGACGAGAGCAGCGGGGAAATAGCAACACTACTAAGTTTTGTTGCTGCCCCTGTGAGATTCGGCCCTTCGAAACAACTGCTCCCTATTTAGTATTATTTATCGGATCGATTTGCTAGTACTCGCTGGCGTACTCCTGGGCTGCGTTCGATGGGCTCCACGAGTCTACGAGGGCTTTTGTCTAGTTGTCTCTATATATCATACAAAATCTACCGCCCGCTCTTGTTATCTAATGCACAGTAATCACCTATCGTCGCAATAAGAGACAGTAAACGCAAACGGGTGCCACACCTCCCAATCAGTGCCTGCTACGAACATTAGTGGCCGAGTAGACATGTAATCAGCGTGAACCTGGACACAGTAGACTGTAAATATGAACAAATAAAAATCGAGGTTTATCCTTTGTCCGAGGAAGTAAACGTTGTTTCAATAGAAACTTCTCAAATTCTACACGATCGTAGAACAGATCGCTAAAAACAAAGGGTGAAGTTGCAGCACGCTTCGTGGAAGGAGAAGCTATCCCACAAAGGCAATTGGCAGACTTTGACAAATCATTTACTCGGATAGATACTCAGTATCAGTTGTATGTTAGAATCACTCGTAAGATAGGTTGTTCAACCAGATTCTGGCATTACCTGCAAGATGGTCTATTGCATGCTTTAACCTTTGGAACTATACTTGAAACGTTAGGTCCTTACCTCCTACAACCAGGCTGGCATCATGGTAAAAAAGAACTAGTATTTGGTACAATAACGGTGAAAAAAAGACTGATTTACAACAGAACGGACCCCAACTCAGCGTCTAATAATGCTAGAGCGTAAATACTATAGTCGTTTACCAAACATCAACGAGTCACTATCTCGTTCTCATAGAAGTGTTTAGAAACAGATTCAACCGTTGTGGCATGAAAGCGCGTACACGTTTACATCTGTGTAAATGATAAAGTAGAATTTCGAATACGGAAAAGGGAATAATCGCATAAGGACTGGAGCGCTAGCATCGTATATCTACGTACGTATACTTTACGTTAGGTTTGCCCGACAAATAAAGGATCGACTCGATGAACTTTAACCGCTTAATTCAAACTGAAGTCAAAACAGTCAATGTGAACCATTTCTTATCTCATGCCATTATTGTCTATCTTACCTCGAGCTGTACTATATGAAGCGAGAAAACAGATGGCCAATAGATAAACGATCATACTTTGAACATACTGACTGTAGAAGTTGACAAGCTCACCCTGAAAGCACAGAATTGAATTCAATAAATCTTTCTGTTTTGGCGAAAAAAAAAAAAGTGCTTTTTGCCTCTAAACTACGGGTATGCTATCTTATTCGATAATGCGTGGGACTGTTATAGTGACACAGCATTCTTAATTTTTGTCGAAAACAGTGTTTTTACAAGGAATAACATGGCGTTGTTACTAATGATGCTACAATAGACTGATTGTCGTGTTCTATAGGGATGGATATATGCTCCCGCTAAGAAACTGCGACCGGTTTGTAGATAACTCAATTGCGGAGGAAGAGTATGTAAATACAATGGTTTATCAATTCGTTCATGTTGAAACTAGTATTTTTCCGCAATTATATATATATAGATATATATGCAAATTAGGTCCGGCTTGTTATTTAACCAAGCTTCACCAAATATTCCATAGAAGTTTCTCTGTAGGCATTATTATATGATCTTAACTGTTGTTTTTTTCTGCTCCGTTCATCTTCTTCCAATTTATGTCGACATGACGCACATTGCTTATCAGTCAGTAGTAATTATTCATGCTTTACTCGGATCCTATTCAGACAGCTAGTATAATCATACATGATCAATGGGTCTCTCGGGAGCGTCTAGCGTGTCACGATCATTTTACGCCGCCGGTGTCAGGTGATTCTGTTTTGCCTGCAAGTTTGATGCTTACCATTTCAGCTCTCTCATACGACAGAATAGGAGCGTCATGGGACCCATTACTTCATTCTCCAACATACACAGGCCCAAATAAGCTGTTCTGTTGTTGACACTGAACGCCATTTGCACGCTGAGACGACTGTCGATTTAGTTTCATCGTTACTATTACAGGAAATATGTACTACATATTTTTTATATATGCAGGAACAACATATATAGACATTGCGCTGCGTCTTACGCAAACGTTCGCACTGCCTTGTCGCAGTCCTTTCAGGCGCGATGACTGTGATAAGGACTGCAGTCATCTTCAAAAGGCAAATAGTTTACTGAATTTAGATCAGTGCATCCCCTGCTGTAGTTGTTGTTTTTGGTACCCTAGTGTTTATTATTGGTGCTATGCGTCTGAGCTGGTATGATTCCCGTCACCTCGTTGTATAAGGTGTATCCGGGATGGTCTGAGTGCATGTCTGCGCGTGCATTACGCTTAATCGGCAAGCCTAAGTTTGGGCGAGAAAAGTGTAAGTGTTCGGCTAGCACATTCTCGAGAGGAGAGCCGTTCGCTCGTAACTCCTTCCAAATAGAGGGCATTTCTGGACGACTAGATTGGGGGCCCGGGGAACCTCGACGGGACTTTCTAAAAATGCACATAGACCAAAAAACGCATGCCCATACAACCAAACTTGTCAGCAGTGAGCTAGCAGGATCAGAAACATACCATATTGTATAAAAACATTAATTTATCTAGTTAAAATAATTACAATGGTGTTCATGGATTGCGTCCTTCGAGAACTCTTATGACCCTATCGCGCCTCTAAGAACTCGAGTTGTTTAGTGGGCCTAGATAACGCCCATATACATTTACTTGTGCTAGGTAGAAATAATAATTAACGAAAATTGGCCTCTACAGCGAATCAGACGCATGAGATTGGCCCTTGTGCTTCAAGTAGGCTTTTTTTTTTTCATATGCAAAGTACATTAGACGTTGCGTTGATAATAAATACTCGTTATGTGCTTATTCATTAACAGGGTCCCCAAGGTTTCCTTATTCAAAGCTATTCTTCACGACGAAAGTAAGATTAGTTCGCGTAAAACCTAATGCTAAATATCGATATTACATTTGAAAAATTTAATTAACAGGACACGATAGCTTTGCACGGAAAACAACATAGAAAACAGCAAATATCTTGGCATCATTCCGTAATATTTACTAGAATTTCAAAATGCCTACATTTGCCGAGAATATATTTTCCCACTGTAAATGGAAGTGAAAAGTACAGGGTACCAAATCTCTAATACCTTGGAAACCGTACGTGAGCAATAATCGATATGTGAATCGTTAGAAATTTACTTGATTCTGTTGTTTATGATCGATAGAGCCTTAGAACGCTGTCCTCTTATTCTTTGGCATTCGTTTCTAACTAACGAATTGTGTTTTTGTTGTTAAGAAGTGATCTAGATATAAATGACATCGTACTCTAGGCAAAACAGTTGCAGATTGTGCGTCTATTTTTTTGTAAAGTTCTACGTCTCTTTGCCAGCAAGGGACAGTTAACGAGTGAACTGTATCCGACGTATACGTCGGAAGTCGTTAGGCATCGTTACGTAAGGCCTTTGTTCCGACAACAAAGCTCGAAACTGTTCGCGTCAGCATTTTGCCAGGAAGGTGTGATAAAATCCAAGTGGCCACTTCAAATTTCCATAGAAAATACTCTGACTGCATTTTAAACAATACTGTGATCCGTTATTGGACGCTCTCACCCTTGGTCGATTTTCCACGTAGAAGTAATGTTGCCAGCTCTCAGAGATTTGATATTACAACGAATACATATAGTATAATCCTAAAGAGATTAGTACTCATCGCTTTTCATCACAATATAGGCCCAGTCTGCGCCCCCGGTGACCTCCCTAAGCTGATTCATTCTCCTAACCTACAGATACTTTGTAAACGCTCTTATATATAGAATAGTAAAATATGTCTCAACTAATATATATCATTGTTATCTCAGTCACATTGTTACAGTTGAACGCCAGTTAACACACGGCAAACGTCGCACTTTTCTCGGGCACCAACGTGCTACAGCGTGAAACAGGGGTGTCCATTTGTACTACGCGTTTTGTGCCCTCCTTTCAGTTCGAGAAAATCTGCGGCTTGCTAAGGCTATTATCTGTTTTCTAGCGGTGCATGTCAATCCCACCTTGGCATCGTTTTTTGGCAGAACGTTTACCTCTGCAATAACTAACAAGGCCTTGTTTTTTGGTCGAAAATCAATTTTATATTTTGAGCTATACATGTAGTTTGCCTGGTAAACCTCTCCTTAGAAAAATCAAGCGTAGATATGTTTGAAAAACTGATGCGTACATTTGGAAGTGGCAAGCAGTGGTAATAACAATCTGAAAAATAAGACGCCGTACTTGTTACCCACAAGTTAGGTAACACCGTAATGCGTAATATTACAGATAGAGACACAAATAACATGCGTGTAACAGTAAGTACGTGAAGCTGAAAAGATATCAGCTAGCGAGTAGACTTGCATGTATATACCATGCGTTTACATGTCTCTGCCAACCCGTCCGCCAGTACGTATTGCTGAGATGTTAGGCTGTAATTAGACAATCAGATGAATTTAATTTTCTTGAATGAAATATGTAATATCAGGTTAGGAGACTTAGGTTAGGAGTAAGAGCACGAAGTAACCTCATTTATCAGACCCAGCGACGGGCCAGATAGCTTGTCTGCAAATCCTTCAGAGCGATGAAAAAAATCAATAGAAGGTGCATGCTAGATTTAAAAATTCGTTTCCGTTAACAGCTAGATTCCATCTAAATCGAATAAGTCATGTATATCGCGCTCTGAGAGATCTGAATCTACACATACGGATCTGTACTTCCCACGCGGGGATCTCTCGTTTGTAATCCTCTAGAAAATTGTGTCTTGTGCATCGTTTAGGTTTCGTTATGGCAGGGCTGCAGAGGTGAAGTCTCTACCTTGAACATGTCCCAAAGTTGAGGTGACCGAGCCCATAAGAGGTTCAACTAATTTCGTAAGCTACTTTTCTGTTTACTGCTTGGTGTATCGCTTATGCGAAGCGCATGCAACTTCCCATAAGATATTTCCGCTTGTCACTCGAACAGGTATTTCCATTAAGTTGAGTTAAAAATTTTGCTTTGCCTGATCGAACGTTTGAATAAATTTTTCTAACCGTACCTTGACCGGTTTTGTGATAGGTAATGGTTTATAGCACACAATATTGATAGAGTTAGTCCGTTGGATAACAAAATGTTTACCTCTACCCTAGTTTTTTTTTTTTTTTTTATTAAAAAATACCTATAAATCAACCTAGGCAAACTGTATTCTAATCTAGCGAAAAACTTACGTTGATTTATTTCCATAATAGGACACAGTTACCCTTTTCACATCGGCGGCTAGATTTGGCAATCGGCTGATGCTGCCATAAAAACCCTTCATTTTGCATTACCCTCACCTGAAAGTATCAATTTTAAAAAAAGCATATGCTGCATTTCTGCTCGCCCCATTGAGACCTATCGCTTAACGTTGAGAAACTGGCGCCTTACATGATTTGTACTTAAACGAAGATCGTCATATAGAATGAGGGTGCTCAGCATAAGCTCCCATGTAAATATTCGGCCGTCACTGTGAGAGAAAAAATCATCTTCTAAATCCAACCATAATATTAACTATTTTTACATAGACACCTATAAGCGATTTATGAAAAAAGAAACGACTAACAGGGCCGAATTTAAAAACGTCCTGAAATTGAATAGGCATCGAGGGCGCTAGTAAATATATTCTAGACGAGTACAAATCGCTGCTATTTATCTATTTGGGTACCTAATCTTATGGTAGGAAAATGAAACATAGGGTTTTGCTATAGCAGCGTAAACATACGCACAAATGAGTGTTTTGTGTTGTAAGAGTTTCTAAAAGACGACACGCAAATGTATCCTCGAACCGCTATCTGATTGATATTGATCAGCAAATGATAACAGCATCTTACGTTACAGTGATTCACATTATCAATCTTTTATAATATTTATTATCTAACTTTATTTTTCAATGGTTGTCATTTATTGGCGTCGCTATTTGACTTGAACTTCTTCGACTAGTTTAACGCCTTAAAAATTGCGTAACTTAAGCTAGTGAAGAGTGATTAATCTTCCAACACTGGCCGGCTTCCTCACCTCAGTATTTACTAATTCTATTAAAAAGCTTTACATAAACTTGCTTAACATAAACCCGATCTGCGGAAACAATGTATAATGTAACGAAAAAATGTATAAACTACGATTAGCAGCTCTCTGCCATGAATATCGTAAGCAAGGCATGTCTAAACTCCGTAATAGTCATAACAACGATAGTAATTCAGCATCGATTGTATTAAATAGCGACCCATATAAAATGCAACAGCGATCAGGTCCGAACCGTCTGAGCAACTGACCCATTCACGGGTTTGTTCACTATAGGAAAATTCTATTGAACAATACAACAGCCGGTCAGAGCAGTATGTGTAAAGCCCAATCGCCCCCAGGGCAAAGTAAAATTTGCAGAATGAGTAAACTACAGGACCGAAAACATCGTAGTCATTAACACAATAAAACGGTCCGCCCCAGAAGCAAGAAAAAGATATTTAATACTATGCATATCGGTTTCCATCATTCGTTGGCCAACATTTGGCCTCGTTCTAGATTACTCATAGGTATTTATTGTTAACTGATAGATGAAGATTGTTGTGAAGTCAATCGAAATCGCTTCATTATTTGAAAAAAAACCTACCTATGTGTGCTAACAAGCTAGTTATCGGCCACAGGACATAGACGTCAAGCTTTAGGTCAGTACAGCGTAAATGCCGACCTTGCGCTAGTTCTCGTGAACGCGTTAGTGTACACTCAACGTTACTTCTTGAAGTTCGTCTCATAAAGCGGAGTTCTGGCGAGTTAGGATTTCGACTCTAACCTTGTCAATAACTCCGAACGCCTCCCGAAATAGGTCAGTTTTCAGTTATGTCAGGAAGGAGGATTCTGAAGTTCAGTGTCTATCGATCGTCGACAACAAACACATTAATATTCCTATTTGGTGAGCAAATATCTGGATAGTACGGTGTCTTTTCGAACGCTTCTTTGGCACAGTCGACAAAGCTCTTTTGATTGCCAGTAGCCCATTTCCAACAGCAGCACAAAAGGTTTACTCTCCCTTTAGGAGGGAAAACCGTTTTCGATTTCGTAATAATCATTTACCAGTCCTCCGTATAGACAAATCAAACAGGTAAAGTACATCTTTTTGTTTCGTTACCCAGTGGAGTCATGTTATCGATAGGAATCAGTCTCCGTAACCTTTGGAAAACGACAGAATAATTGAACTTTGTTCATAAAACCTCGTAGAGACTACAACTTGATTTTCGTGCTTTGTGCTGCAAATGTTATGATAATGTTATTAAACATTATCTTATTATTACCCTATACATATCCTATTATATTATTATAGAGTAATGCTGTTGTCTGCTATCCCGAGATTTTAGGAGGTTCTATTATCTTTATACCTGGCTAATATTCGAATACTCTATTAAAGAGCTTTACATAAACTTGCTAGAACACCCGATCCGATGTATAATGTAACGAACAAATGTATAATATAAACGAAACTACGAGTAGCAGCTCTCTGCCACGAATATCGTAGCCGCTGGCTTAATCAGTACTACAGTACTGCAATAAATCCGTTTTTCTCTAACAGACATTTTCTCGTCAAGAGAATTTACATCTGAGACCGGACCGCAAATATCACGCTGAGTTAGAAGTTGAATAGGTTTCGAAACTTGAGTCCGTCTAAACTGGGACGGTCGTTGTAAGATGCGATCTAACTATAAGCCAGTTATTATTATGTTTATAACATTATTGATAAAACAAACATGTTTTATCGAAGGCGGAATAAGCTCTCAATGAAATTGGAATGACAAATAGTTAATATTGGCGCCAAGAATTTTCAAATTGATGAAAATCTTTATCATAAGCTAGCGTAGCGACTTTCTCAAATACGCATCAAGGGACACTTGCTCAAAACGTACCCACTCCTATCTAAATAGAATTTTGGTCTATTTCTTTCTCAGCTATACGCTGGTCGGTCTTGCATTGCAAAACATTGCTTAGGTGCGAGCTGCGCATTCGACCCTATTTTTTCTTTCATACAAAAATTTTCCAGTCACTCCCAGCTGTGTAGTAATTATGTACTTGTCTGCTGTTGCAACCGATTCCTAGAATGCCAGCAGACGATACATGAAGCTTTCCCATCATTTGTACTTAGATAGCTAATCGAAATTGAGCCACAAACAGTTCCCGAGAAGTCGTCCCCTCAGATTATACAA
The DNA here is from genome assembly GCF_002443255.2 of Varroa destructor. Lineage (NCBI taxonomy): Eukaryota > Metazoa > Arthropoda > Arachnida > Mesostigmata > Varroidae > Varroa > Varroa destructor. The sequence goes on along the minus strand of NW_019211460.1, from coordinate 7,638,482 downwards.
AAGTATTTGAGCTGTTTTCAGATCTATGACTGTTTTAGCTAAAACAACAATAGACATGCGCAATAATCTGTTCTCTGTTGTATCATAACGAAATGCGCCGACTTACATCTGCAAACAGCCGATCGTGTCGCCTACGGGTGGGCGCAACGTTTTTATGAGGTGTGAAGGCTGAGAGAAGCTGGCTGGTATCGCTGATCGGTCACTGGAGCTGCTTTCAGTGATGAAGTGCCTTACCGCAGTAGGCGTAGGTGTCGCGGGCGACGGAAGCGCGGAAGAGCGAAACCTGCCATCTGGTGGCAGTTCGTAGATGTCGTTCATGTGTCACTTCACAGATCAGTAACAATCGAAGTGAGCCTGAAGCAGTTGTCATAGCGTTACGTAGAGACGGAACGAGTGACTGTGCCCCGTATCTCGGAACGTGATTAAATGGACTGATGAGGATGAGGATCTTTCGCTCTATCGATGAAAATCTCTAAGCTCTCGATTCGGAATCTTATTCGATAAGAAGCCCTACTTTTTTTTAGAGTGTCACTGTACCAGAGACTACCTGCCGTGATGGAACTACGCGTTTTACCTTACCACATCGTGTTCGTAAGTGAAATTCTTCATTGCGCCCAACTTGGTGGATTACAGTGATAAATGTATTTTAAGTAATGACACTAAGTGGTACGAAAGTAGATCATCGCCACTTGTCAAGTATAATAACTGAAAGGCGTCTTATCATGTTTACCAGCACAATATTTAGTAGACGTGCTGACAAGCATAGTTTACTCTTATATATATAGTATTCGTCGTATAGTATTCGTCCTTGAAGGATGTTGAATCAGGACACAAGCACCCAAAACGTTTTTCTACTAAAACAGTTTTCGCCTAAATCTTCCTTTCTTTTTAGGCCAGGCAGAGGGAGACTGAAACGTTTTTCCCGTGCGTCAAGCCCGTTGATAAATAAATGAACAGATATAAAAAGAAAAAGAATAATAAATGTTAAATTGCTCTAGAATGGGGAGCTTGAGCCCTGCTTAATTCCTATAAAACCTATGAAAAGAAGTTTCATATTTACTGATCACAAAAACAGTTAAAAAAAATGTGGCATATGGCCTACTGATAAGAGCAATAAGCATGCTAACGTCGAGCAGGTTACTAGCAACAAAACCCTTATACTCTAATACCATTTTGACTTGTTAGGTCTGCGTGGCTAATGCATTGGTTTTTAACCCTATAAAAATAGTTGATTACTTATAAGTGTTTGCAATAAAAAATAAACGACGACATGTCTGGGTGAGTGGGCGGACTGCAGACAATTCTGCCACGAAACCAGATCCCACAAAAATTGAATAATTTCAATGAATATAAGACCTCATCAAAAATTAGGTCATATCCTAGACTATTCGTTTGACTGTTGTTGCTCATATCACAGCTAATCTACTAGACTTTGGCCTCTGTGCGCCAATATGAAAAAAGTTTAAGTGATTTTATATTGCTCACGCCGAAGGATATAAATAGAGGCTGCTTGCCTACAAAATCGAGCGCGCACCCTATAACTTCCCGAGGTACCGTCTCAAAAAGACTCAAAAAGCCGGAAACAATGAGAGGCGTGACCGACCAGGAAAAATGTTTGTTTTTCGCTTTTACTTTTTGTCTCATTGAACTGTAGTATAAGTGGTATCCAAATAGTTCCAAAGAAAAAGCGGTGTCGTTTGCTTCCACAAGGAACGACTCATACACAAAATTCATGCGTCACCGGGTCTTCGCTTTAAGATAGAATTCTTGTTTGAGGTTGCGTAATGATTGAAAGGCGTTTAAATAATCGAATTCGGAGAACGTCTATTTGTTCAGTGCCGCACAGATCTGGCAGCTGAGTCATCTCAAATATTACGAAACGTCTTCTCAGAAGTCTGCCCGAACTCATTCCCCTTCGTCAGCTAATATCTCCTATTTTTCTCTTCTCGATAGATAACTTTCTGCACTGAGGCGGTCGTCGCAGAACGCGGTAATTATTGCCCACGGAGCTGCATTCGAGGCGTCCAACAGTTTCCCTTTAGCGAGATTTGTATCTGTAAGTATCCACTGAGTACATGTGATGGCTTGACGCGCGCATCATACTACCCGTTGTCCTCTAAGTAATCCAGAACTAGATTAAACAATAATAAAAAAATAGCATTGAAGTTGAAGTCGATTACCATCGTTGTCTCGACATCATGCGACGACGCTAAATGCGTCCTACAAAGTTAGTCGAAGAAGTCTTTGAGGAAACATTGCGCACATATTTGACCTTATCGTTTTAATCAGTTATGGAGGTTGATTGACCAGTACGGTAGCTGGACACTACATTCGGGGTGTCATCAATTCGAGTCGATCAAAAATGCATGTATACATCAGATCATTATTATTACTAGACTAATTAGCGCCGTATGTACCGTGAAGAAACCTCAGAACTGGAAAATGTATGGCATTTCAGACTGGAAATTGTCTGAGTGAACTATGCACATTCGTACTATGATTCCTTTTTTGCTAATATTATTTACCCAAAAAATATATCCCTTTAACTAAGATCATCATAAAAATGAGTAAATATCATAATCGTTAACAGATGAAGACCTTGCAACATTTGGGCGATGCCGTCCAACGCAAGCTAATACTAAATATTACAGTAGTACATATAGTAAAGACACAATTTACCATGCTATTCTATGGCTGTTCTTAATATTTATTGAACGTTTTTCGCTCACAAGCGATCTTCAATGCGCCAAATATCATACTGTGGTCTAATATAGTAGATGTGCCAGTTACGCGACCAATGTTTTTATTATGGATTCTTAGAACAAGAACAACTGATCTACATTCAGCCATTATAAGCTACACGGAGACAAGTTAAATAATAATGCTATTTACAGCTTGACATAATCGTTTAAAGGCTTTTACGAAAAAAAAAAAAATACAGAAAATCGTTTTCAAATATTCCCATTAGCCACCGCTTCCTGTCCTGTGTGATAGCCTGAAACGTCAATAGTTTCCGTATTAGGCTGAGTTTCATACATTGGAGTAAGCAATTTAAATAGCTAAGTTCTCGAGGGCTGCACATTCTTTTTGTGGTCGCTTCTGTTACTAGCGGCCAACGGGGCCTTTGACATTTATTGCGAAAGCTTGAAAAATAAAGAGTGGACTAAGTGCATCCAATTTTCTTTTTCAAATAGAGTTAGTTAGAATACGCCCGGCGGGTTCAAAGAAACAAAATCTGTGTAGCCTGAAGGTATATGTCAGAAAAGTTTAGGCTTTTTCAAAATCCGTAACCATTGCGATGTTTTTGTCTGTTTTTCCAAATTTTTCTTTTTGAACTTCGGTTGATGTGAGCTCGTATGACCATTATGGCCATGTTAAAGGGTAAATTGGGAAACGCCTTAATCTGATGTTGATTCAGCGAGATTTAATAGCTTTAGAAAATCGTTGTAGTCGAGGTGAGAACAAACATGTCCTGTTGTTCATTTTAAGGTCCCGAATACTGTCCGCTGTTTTGCTGCGCCGGCTACTATTATCATTCACCCGTCCACGGAATTTGTCCAATCACCTGTGGCTCGAAAAGTCGACCCATCTACACGGAATGTTGTCTTCCAGGAGGTGAGTTTTCATTGAAAAATGGTAGGCAGCGTTAATTTCTTTGTTGGACCAATTTGGTTATAGGTTTTGACTGCCATAAGTAGGCGCTGTGGGAGTGGTGACCGGATGCGTCAGTTTTACCTACTTTTTATAACAACGTCAGCAGGAAACTACGTTTAAAATTAAATTCAAAGCCAATATATATATATATATATATATATATATATATATATATATATATATATATATGTGTCGTGTAGAATTAAAGGTGTCGTTGTGTTGACGCATATTTAGGATTTACAGATCCAGCCTGTATTATAGCGCAAAAGAGGTGGTTCGATAGAAATACCCGTGGGGTGTGGTGGTGGCCAGCTGTGTTTAACCACACATCGTCAGGCTATGGAAAGCATTCAGGTGTACGCCGGATTCATGATAATCAATTAGGCGACTCAATAGGAAGAGAGCCGTTTACCACCTTGGCTCTTGTCAAACCCGGAAAAAACGAAAATTCATCGAAACTCTTGGTTTCGAACACAATCAATGAGGAAGCAAACAAAAAGGTTAAATAAACTTACATTTGTAAATGCCCTTACGAATTTTGGTAAAAGGTACTTTTGTACACATCTTATTATTGAACAGAGCAAAATGTATGGTGCTCAATGTTGCTAAATCAATTATATTCAATTAATGATTATAATACTTGATATCCTTTGGTGCACTACGTCGGTAAACCATGTGCGACACAGAGAATCCACATAAAAAGATTGTTAAAAATGATTTTGTGTACGGGATACTTCTTGCGAAAGATCCCAAATCGTACAGACAAGTCCATCTTTAAAGGAGGAAACACTTTCTTTTCCAAATGGATATTAATAGTGGACCAGATGAAAAAAGGTAACTACGAAATTGCTTTGGTGTCCTTGAATCAACTAACGTTGAGTCATTGCACGGATGCGATTCCTGATTTTGGTAGCAGAAGATACAAAGCAAAGCAAAAAAAAATTTCAGAAAATGATCAAAAATGTCAAATTTTAAGATTTCGTAGAGAACATGTCTAGAAAACCTTTGTATCTTTGAAAATTCATTTATTGAAAAATGTTTAACGGAGCAACCCCCTTAATATATAGCGTTTAATATTTGACGTTATATATTAAGGGGGCTGCTTATTATCGTATCGACTGAATACAATACTGTACAGCTGACAGTAGAATCTCTCCTCAAGCCATGCTATTCCGTACCAAAAGCAAAAAATATACTACGTGTCCTAATATGCACACAGTCCTACCATTGGTAGTGATTGAATCCACAAGAACAACTAGCGTTTTTCACTAATGTTTGTCTCCTTACAATGCACTCTAGTTTAGGTTAAAATCTATAAACAGTTTTGAAAAAAGTATATATAAGAATATATTTTCTTTTGGCAAATATAATGAAATATCTTACTAATGGAACAGCTAACCATATAAACTATCACTATGGATCGCCTGTTTCTTTTTCAAAGACCATAGCCTGAAATAATCAATCTCGAACAGCAGAGCCACGAACAATAACGGTTCCTAATAAATAGGATGACTCCAAATGCTTCAAAAATTCTAATCGAAAGAATGAAGAATAAGAAGATAATTAAATGAATGGCATATTGGGGTAACAAATTTATTTATCCAATTCATAACGTAGTACTAATAGTTGTTCGAAAGTAATGGCAATTATCAGCATTAAGTTAATTGATTGGCATTGTAAATCTTTCACTCAATAAAATGTATACCCCTCGTTATAGGCACTACGCAAAGAAGATGTAATAAACGAAGCTTGGCGTCTCCAGTTTGGTTCTTATTAACGTCTACTGAGAACTTTTTGCGCAGATCTTGGAACTTCATTATGTTCATTCAGTTTTTGTCATTTGGATTCTCTTGTGGAGCGTCCTTTTTTAGCGATGATGTACACGCTTGCAGATCAAGACGTATTCACTGCATCTGAAAAATCTGTTGGATCTGCGGAATAGCGGCAGTGCATAGAATTGCGCACAGCAACACTTTGATGTTAGTTCAGCTTTATATATGCTCTTCTAATCTAAGAGTGACGTTTAAGAGCATCCAGTACGCTCTTACCTAGTAGTTGATGCACACGAGCCATGCCACCGAAATGATAACGGATTGTGTATCGCCCGCTGACCAGTATCGGATGTGCCTCCAAACTTTGCCTAGTACACCGACACGTATTAGAAACCCTGCATTCACTGAAGCCCATTTCCTTTTTAAATTGTCGGTCCGAACTTTTAGTGAACAGAAAAACAAGTCGACAACGAATAAGGTAGTTGCCTACCATATCGAATGGCCGGGGTTAGCTTCCAGGTTTCTTACCCTCATCAAACATGCTGTATTCCAACAGCTATATATCCAGTCTCATTTTAGCGGTGCTAGACAGCATCAGTCTAAGCTTGCCGGGATGACTTCGTCATTTCTTCCTTCTAAGAACCTCTGAAGCAACAGAGGCCTCAATGGCTCGTCTGCTCGATATGCCGCATATGGATCTGACAGTTCGCTTCAGAGTTATTTTCGGCATATCAGGGCGATCGAGGAGGTCACCCTCTCGCTGTAACCTCATCAGAACCTTCGTTCTGCTCTTATGCTTTGCATCACCCAACCCCTAACACATGAGCAGAATGCGGATAACATCAACCTCTATTTCCTTGTCGCAGTGACAGCAAATTCCAAGTGGGACCTGACTAAACTTGTGTGGATACGACTGAAGGTCGTCGCGCGATAAAAAAACCTTGTATTCAAGAATAGTCCTCACCATCTAGGCAGTTGAACCGCTTTTCACATTTGGTATAAGGTCTCTAGCTCGAGCCCTAGGTTTGTTCACTGGGATTGCGGTCCGCTACGTTTGCCATCCTGCCAGGGCCACGTCTTGCTCTGTCTCCTTCATTTCATTCTGTTGCGCCTTACAGAGTTCTCGTCTCTTCTTAACCCAAGAAGTTCACGAGAGAGTTCCGGCCAGTACGGCCGCGCCCGTGCTCAGAGGCCTGAATAACTAGCATAGCCGTTATACACCGCACTTTTTTTAACCTAATCTGCGCCACTCTTATTTAGCTTATGATCTAGAACTAACTGAAATTTATCAACTCATATGAACGCTGAATATTTTCTGAGATGAGTCTTCTTAGCAACTCGTCACTTTTTCTTTAAGATATTAATGCCTTTTTTTAAATCTACAGTAATACGTAGTTCTAACTTAACTCAGCTTGAGTATAATCACGATGTTTGCCTGAACCTCACAATTCTAAAAGTGAAAAAGCATTTTCATCACAGAATATATCATGTGGATAGGAAATAGTCCTCTAACACAGCGTCAAAATCCTTATTTTAGAGCAATTAACATCAGCCAAAGTGATTTTCATGTTGGAACTTCCAGCAATACTCCAGGCGCTCTGAATAGTAAAAACATAAGCATGGACTTTGTTTAGGAAACAACAGAACGGTACCCGCCTTTCGAATGCCATCAGTTACTTATTCTACAGACAGGGTTTTTTCCTCTCTGCTGCCGAAGAGTACCTCTTGGTAATCAGCATAATGGCAACCTCGCATAAAACGCCTGTGTAGTCTATCGGTTAGATTTTGGTTTTGGCCTTAAAATGTATCTTAAAAAAACCGGTACTGGAACTCCTAATTAGAAGAGGGAGAACTCTTAGTCCGAAAGTTCTGGGAAAAAATCAGGAAGCCATGTTTAAGCAGAGGCTCCGTGTTTAAGCTCTTCCAGAAGCCTACTCAGACAGAGAGTACTGGTGACGCATGGGAGGAAAGATCACAACAAGGTTAATTAAAAGGTAAGAGAACCTTGCATTTTTTTTGAGAAACGCACGAATCAATCTTTTTTGCAAGAGAGTTTCAGCTCCTGATTGGGTCGGTAAACGAACAGCCTGCCACCTTGTTTGTTGTTTACGCATATTTTTTGGTATTTACAAATAATTTGCGACCGGTTATCTATAATAATTCCCTGTAAACCTGTTTGCGTACTACGTGAGTCTGTTTAACCGACAACGTAAACTTTGAACGCGAAATCGTGCTAAATCTTACGTAACCCATTGGCCTTTCGCAGCTTTTATGAGTTCGACAATGGCTTTGCGTAACAGTGGTATAGAATATCGGATACGCTAAACGTTTTTGGGCGCTATAGAAAACTAAAATAACAGATGTGAAACAGCCCAACTGTCTTTTGGAGAACCCTAACCCACCCTGTATGGGTGGGTACTTCAGAATGAAACGTAAAAAAAATTAAATCTCATATTGTGAAATGGCGCTATTTCATAAAGATGCAATGCTTGACGACACTCTTCTTTATTTTTACAGTGCCATCGTTTAAAAAGCCTGCTATTTAGACAAATGAGTCATTGAGTGTACCGTAATAAGCTATTAGCTGAAAAGGATGCGCCAACCAAATGAATGGATTTGTCGGGAGCTAAATAATGCTACCGAATGCCATGTGAATATGCCTCTTTGTTTACTGTGGCTGGTGTTTTCATGAGCGCGGAGAGTATTTTACATTAAAACATTATGTTTTTTCTCTATGGTAGATAACTAAATTTAAGCTACGACTTTAGTAGTTTATAGTCAACCCTAACAGAAACACATATCTAATTAAGTCTGCAGTTTCTCTACGTAGTTGATTCACACATTCATTGAAAAACACAACCGCAAACAAACTGCAAACGAACTATGTATGTCACCGTGCCCTGTGTGGACTATGATTCACTTAACTCGCTAAGGTAGTACGAACTTTTGGGTCAGTTATTTGACCATATTAACGCCATTGACCAACAATGTTACGAGTTTGGTGAATTTGAAGATAAAAAGTTTAACTTGGACGAGGGCCACAGTTATATTAT